>NC_064283.1:39929122-40229122 GCF_019186545.1 Solanum stenotomum
TTTCTCTGAAATTCGATGACCCAACACTATACCTTCTTTTACCATGAAATGACATTTCTCCCAATTCAGCACCAAGTTGCAGTCTTCACATCTTTTAAGCACCTCGGCCAGATGTTCTAGACAATGATCAAACGAATCACCTACAACTGAAAAATCATCCATGAACATTTCAATAGTGTCCTCCACCATATCAGAAAATATCGACATCATACATCTCTGGAAGGTCGCTGGAGCATTGCACAATCCGAATGGCATCCGTTTGAAAGCAAAAGTCCCATATGGGCAAGTGAAGGTGGTCTTCTCTTGGTCTTCTATAGCTATAAAAATTTGATTGTAGCCCGAATACCCATCAAGAAAACAATACCAGCCCTTGCTTGCAAGTCTATCCAACATCTGGTCCATGAATGGCATAGGAAAGTGGTCCTTTTCTGTCCACGCATTCAACTTCCGGTAATCCATACAAACTCTCCATCCAGTAACGGGCCTTATTGGAACAAGCTCATTTTTTTCATTTGGAACCACAGTCATACCCCCTTTTTTAGGCACACACTGCACAGGACATACCCAACTACTATCTGCGATGGGATATATGACTCCTGCATCCAGCCACTTTATGATCACCTTTTTAACTACCTCTTGCATAGGTGGATTTAATCTTCTCTGGTGCTCAACACTGGGCTTATGATCTGGCATGAGTTAGATTTTGTGAGAGCAGATACCGGGGAGTATCCCAATAATATCTGCAATAGTCCACCTAATCGCTCGCTTGAACCTCTTTAATACAGTCACCAAGCACTCTACTTGCCTTGCATTCAAATCTGCTGCAATGATGACCGGCAAAGTATTCTCTTCGCCTAAATATACATACCTCAAGTGCGGTGGTAGAGCTTTAAGCTCCAATTTTGGTGCCTCCACAATAGATGGTCTTGTGGGTGGGGACTCGCGATTCTTCATGTCTAGCTCATACTTCTTTGGTTTGGACCGGTATTCACACTTATCAAGTGCGGCTACCAACTCATCATACTCTTCAATATCATCACTACCGAAATTCATCATGACTGCTGCTAGTGCCTCAACACCTAGTCGCTCTTCAATTTGCACTTCTGACCCACTCTCCACTCTGTAAGTTATAGCAGATACTGTTTGGAGCTCACCATGTTGCTTCATGGACCTACAGATATTGAAAGTTGCTTCTTCATTGTTCAGTCTGAACTTCATCTGTCCCTTTTCCATATCAACCAATGCACGCCCCGTGGCAAGAAATGGTCTCCTAAGGATGATGGGGACCTCGAAATCAACCTCACAGTCGAGAATCACAAAATCCGCTGGAAAGATGAAAGACTCTACTTTCACTAGCACATCATGGAGCACACCTATGGGCCTCTTCACAGTCCGATCAGCCATTAGTAACCGCATTGCAGTGGGCTTTGGATACCCAGACCCAACTTTTTATAAATAGATAAAGGCATGAGGTTGATGCTAGCACCAAGATCACACAATGCCTTAGCAAAGTGTAATAACCCTATAGTACATGGGATCGTGAAAGCACCAGGGTCTTCCTTCTTATGCACCAGAGATCTTGTAGTAATAGCACTACAATGCTGCAATCTATCATCATCTTCAAAACTCACAGACCTTTTCTTTGTCACCATATCTTTCATGAACTTTGCATATCCAGGCATTTGCTCCAAGGCTTCTATCAAAGGGACATTGATAGAAAGCTGCTTCAACTTAGTGATAAACCTGCGATATTTACCATTTTCAGTCTTCTTCACTAACCTCTGTGGGAAAGGTGGTGGAGGTCTACGTATGGGAACCACTTTCTGAGGTATCTCCACTTCTTCTTCTGTCACAACCTCTGACTCCTCTCTAACTTCCATCACATCATCTTCTTTTCTATTCTCAACTTCCACCACAGACGGCATAGGCGGATCTATGGTTTGCTTACCTCCTCGAGTAGTAATTGCCATACAATGTCCATTATTCTTTGGATTCTAGATGGTGTTGCTTGGAAGAGTGCCAGGTTGACGCGGGTTCACTGTAGTAGACAACTGCGTCATCTGTTGCTCTAGATGCTTTATTGACACTGCATGGGCATCAACCTTTTGACCAATACCAGATAAGTCGTTTCTCATCTCCTTCACATTCTCATCAGTCGCATCAAACCTTCTCGTCATCTCCTGCAGCATATCTTCGATACGCGTCATATTACCTCCAGCTTCCCTAGCACCAGATTCCTGATTTTGAGGGGGAACATAGGGGCCAACCCGATCATTTCTGTTGCCATAATTGTTCCTGTTGTAGTTATTGTCGCGATTGAAGTTCCCATCTCGGACATAGTGACCCTCTCGGTTGTAATTTCCATAGTTCCGACCTTGGTTCCCTTGACCTTGGCGCCAATTTTCCGTGTTGGATCCTTGGGCATTTGGTCGGAAACCCCCCGTCTGATCGTTCACTGCATAAGTGTCCTCTTCATAGAAACACTCCTCAACTGATGGTGGAGTTCTAGTTAAGTAGTTTACAGCATTTACCTTTTCTGCTCCTCCACTCACATGCTTCAATACCAACCCCAACTCTATCCTCATCTGAGCCATCTTCTCATGAATATCATCTGCAGAGTTAACAGTAGCATTATGAACGGCAAATGTGTTTCTCCCAGTATCTGACCTCCTAGTGCTCCACGCTTTATTGTTGCAAGAGATCCTCTCCAATTTTTCAGCAATCTGTGCGTATGTACAATCACCATATGAACCTCCAGCAATAGTGTCAAGTACTGCTTTATTGTTATCATCCTGTCCTCGATAGAAATATTCCTTCGGTGACTCATCGTCAATACGGTGGTTTGGGACACTTCTTACGAAAGCAGTGAATCTGTCCCACGAGCTACTCACAGACTCTCCAGGTAATGCCACAAAATTGTTGACCCTATCTTTGTGATTGAGCTTCTTAGACACTGGATAGTACTTTGCTTTAAACATCTCTACTAGTTGGTCCCATGTGAAAATTGAGTTATAAGGAAGTTCAGTGAACCATAATGCAGCATCGCCTGTCAGTGACAGAGGGAACACTCGTAATCCAATGACATTCATATCCAAGTCTGGTCTACCTACACAACTTTTGCAAACCACCCTTAGCTTGGCCAAGTGAGCATGTGGATCCTCCGATGGTGATCCTGAAAATAAGCCTCTTGTTGTAAGCATCTGTATCAAACTACTAGTCACCACAAATGTGTGCCTTGAAGGTAGAGGAGGTAGGACAATGGGTCCATCAGAATCTGCTATGTCGATGTTACCCCGATAGTTGTCATGTTGTAGTGGCCCTGGTGGACCATGCACTCTCACTGCATCTCCCAATTGATTTTCAGCTAGACCCCGATTTTCCCCACCAACTACTCTTGACTGCTATAACTCAACTGCTTCATCTAGATTTCCTCTGATAGGATTAACTGGAAGTCCTTGATTGTTCATTCTCCGCAAAGTTCTATTCAACTCTGTATCGTACGGAGTAAGTGGTTCGCCTTGGCTCCGTGTACTTGGCATACACTAGAGTCGGAACCTGAGAGAGACAAAAACAAAGAAAAAAATAAAATTAGGAAATATTTGACTAACGTTCAATAATGTAGTTAAAAATAAATCTAAAAGCCAAATTCCCCGACAACGGCGCCAAAATTTGATACGCTCAAATTACACCTCCTTACAGAAGTATAAGCGATCGTTATCAAGTAAAGAACCCAACTTGTAGGTTGGGGTCGATCCCACGAGGAAAATGGTTTAGACGTTACTTTAACTAACAATTATATTCAATTAGTCAAATTATTTCCAGAAACAGGTAATAAAAGGGGGGTTGTGCTTGTGTGAAACAAATAGTAAGAACTTAATAAGTAATCAATAATCAAACTCAACTTTGGTTGTTTTCAAGATAAGAGAAATAACTAGGGTATACGTGTTCCCCACAATCTCATAACGCAGTAATCCTAGTAATAGCAATCCTTTTCTAGTGTATTACATGCAAAGTTATAAGTTAGGTATCTCTAAATCCTTGGTCCGGCATCTAGAGAATTTCATCCCGCACCTTGGTCCGGCTACGTGTGTATAATTTACTAACCCTTACCTTTACCTCATATTAGACATCATAATCGATGTTTGGCTTAGTTATTACTTCGCACCAATCGACACTAGCCTATTAGATAGTATCATACTAAATCTATGTTGATAATTCTTTTCTTATTAATTACCTCCTTGGTCCGGCAAGTAGTAACAAGGCGAGTTCTAAAGTTGGCCACCGTTAAAAAGACTTCTAAACGAAAGAATTATCAATGCATGCAAAATACTAGTCAAGAATTGCTTATTTACTATTCATACTTTGTTAATCGATCATGGTTCCCATAACCCTAGTTGTGGATTTAGTTACTCATATTGGCAAAAACTCAATTCATAATTGTAGATGAAGAAATCATGAACTTACGTAAAGAGAATAATAAACCCAGAAATTTAACTTGAATTGCAAAGCCAAAATCTTCAAAACGAACTTGGGAAATCAATAATTGCTAGAGTTGCAAATTAATCTCCAAAGTTACAAAGCAAAAATAGAATAATAGTGTCTAACCCCCAAAAACGAGGTTTACATGTCCTATTTATAGAAAACAAAACCTAAATACAAAAGGAAACAAATTAAGTAAAGTTTTGTTCAGGTACGCGTCTTCAATTCACGAGACCGACTTACGGACCATCGATGGATCTACGGTCCGTAAGTCCCTTCCGTCAATCGGGACTTAGAAAATATTTCAGCTTCCAAAAATCAGCTTCTCTGAAGCAAACGACGGACCAGCAGTACGGACCGTAGATCGACCTACAGTCCGTTAATCCCCTCCGTAGCTCCATACTTAGAATATTCAAAAATCAGGTACTGGAACCCTAGCAGTATCACTCTACGGATCAACAGTACGGTCAGTAGATTAATCTACGGACCGTCAATGGGCACCGTGGTTCCACACTTAGTCAGATTTCCCTGATTTGTCCTCAATACCATGCCTGCTGATCTACGGTCATAACCTACGGACCGTGAATGGACCTACGGTCCGTAGATCACTTCCGTAGATGCCCTTTTTCTGCATTTCCTTCAGCTGTCTCTACACTTTCGCGCCTGAACACCTTTCCTGCAAAACATGATAAAAACACATAAAAACCAATATAAAAAGGCCCTAGACACGCACAACTTGTAAGTGAAATGTATTAGAAATACCGTAAACTCACGGTATATCAAAGAACAAAGAAGCTAAAGCCTGAGGATCGCCAAGCACACTTGGCGATTCACCGAAGGGACACACTCCGCCTTTTGTTCTAGTACGCAAAGCCTTAAAGGAGCAGGATCAAAAAGGCGATGAAAGGAGCAGTCGGCGCTTTGCCGAATAGTTCTGCAAAGCAGTACTATGTTGCCCAATGACACAGAACACGACGATGTTAAAGGATAGTGCAAGACGGCGGTGAACTACACCAAAGGGTGAATTGCCGAGTTAATTAGCGATTTCGACTAACCTCCCTGAAAGATCCGCCAGTACTATTTTCTGAAGTCTATAAATACTAAACTTGTTATTAATTTTTAGGAGAGTCAAACATTTATTTTAATTTCCAGAATAGAAAAGTACTTTTTGGGATATTCTCTCTCAAGTTTGGAGAGGGTTTTTGTGGGAGACTTGAAGAGAGAAGGATTTCATATTCCCCAAGTTGGAAGTAGGTCATCTCCATTCTTCTTCCTTTTCTTAAATAAAGGTTTAATTTCTTATACCCATTTGATTTTAGTATCATTTTAGGTGTATTTTGTTATTTCTTGATGTGTGGCTAAAAATCCTCATTCTTGGGGTGTGATTTAGCAAATTTGTGTTGATATTGTTGTTGGGTCTTGCTTGATGATAGGTTAGATGTATTTTTATGGTGATTTCACCCAGTGGTTATGGGAAGATTTTGTAAATAAATGATTGGTGAGTCACCGATCAGCTCGACGACCCCGATTTGTATCGTCGTTTGGATCCCCACATTAACTGGGGGATTCTGTAAAACTTAACGAGAAAGGTGATTGCTTGGCATGACACCAAATGGTTCGGCGCTCATGACTAATGTCGCCGAGTGGGCAAGAACTGGACGGTTTTTCAAGCCAAAGGTTTAAAAGTTTCAATTTCCTACGCTATCCCTCATTTTCAAACTTTACATACTCACACCTAGTTTAATTTCAATATCATTGCATCTCCAATGTATTTTGGTTGATTTGTGCTCGGATTTGTATTACCTTGCCGCCTAGCATTTCAATCATTTCATAGTCAGCACAAAAGGTCGATTTTCTATGCCCTAAATTTATTTTATTAAACTTTATGCTCATTTGCAATAACCAAATCTTGTTGAAAGTATTCTGACCCTGCCGGATAGGACTAGATTGTTTACACGCATACTTTAATTTGACAATCTTGATCAAGTAGTTGTGATTGTTGAGTTCTAGTGAATGTATGGCTTAATATGGATTAAAATTTGAAGGGTTGTTTTTGGGTTCTATGGGTCACACCTTGATCGCACTAGTGCATACGTTGATTTTGTCTTCAGGGGTTATAGGGTTAAATTCAAGAAGTTGGGTTGAAAATAGGTACGTTGATCCGTTTGGTGAGCTGGGTCGAGCTCGTCGAACCACTCGGCAATTTGCCTAACGTCCCCATCTCGCCTTTAATTTAACCATAACTGTGTTGTTAATTCTGTAACTTTCGTCGAGAAGTTGAAGGTCGCCAAAGGATTCCGACGACTCGCCAAAAGTCTAAGCAAAGTTTATCAGTGTTTTTGTCAAATATTTCTACAACTCCTCTTCGAGATTTTGCAAATATGACTAAACCTAAAGTTGCTGAAAGAATAACGCCAGCTCAAGATAAGTCCAAAGGAATTGCTATAAAATAAGATGTGGTTACGTCAAAAGGAAAAGCTTCGAAACTGCCCACAACTACTGGGAAAAGCAAGGGCAAGAGGCCCACTCCTACCAGAAAAACCATCACCCTAGACCCTAATACTCCTCCATGGGCCAGAGGATTCTGCAGAGCTGTGCATGTCTTTCTGGCAGACTCACAATCAACAGACCTTGGTGAAGTTGGCACTGTTATTCCCTCTAAGGTGACCTCGGGCAATGGTAAGGCATCGGGCACTGATGCCCAGACCGATGGAGCGACCAATTAGACAAGATTCCTCTATACCTCCCTCTCTGTCTTACTTTATTTTGACTTTAGCTTTTGGGTTAATTGCATTTGAGGACAAATTGCTTTCATTTGTTGTGGGGTGAGGCCCACCTTTGTGTGCTATTTGATGTTTGTATTTTGTTTATATTTGGGCTTTGTGCTTAAATTGTGTTAAATACTATTTTATGTGTATGTTTGAGCTTGTGGCTCCTTATATTTTAATTGCAAAATTATTATGACCCATCAAAAAAATTTCCAAAAATTGTTGCCACCTCTCGTGTGCTGAATGTGGTTGTTCTTTTGCAAAAATTGAGTCTTAGTTCCAATCAATACCGATGACTTGCATAGTGCTCTCAATCGAACGAACATGAATGCACAGCTACGATGGGGCCAAATGATGTTGCATAGACAATAGGTGAATTTTTTGCATCTTGTTATGACTAGCCTTGTATCAAATTGATTCTCTTGTGATGATCATTGCACACTAGCTAAAGTGTAGAGTCTTGTTTGACTTATAGTGTCAATGCCTAGTGTGATGAGCTTACCTGTGAACTGGGCATGATGAAACCTAGAATTTTCCCTGTTGGTCTGGTCAACTAAGTGATGCTATCTCTTGATATGATCTTAGGCAACTTCTAAAAGTGTGAGCCAATTTGACATATACCTCTTCTGTAGCCGACCTTGTGAGTATGTGTGAACCTCTTTTGAACACCCCTTGAGTCTTACCTTTCTTTGGAAGAAACTTGATGAAAGTAATGACCTTTCTTTATCCATCACCCATAATCCTCATGAAATTGTGGTTAGTTGAATAGCCAACTTAGGCCAAAAGCCTAAGTTGGGGGTGTGGTGAAAAGATAAGGGCAAGTCAAGAAGTGCAAGGAAAGTCTCCTCTTACCCATGGTTTTGAGAAAAATGGAACCCTTCCATATAAAAAAAAAGAGAGAAAAGAGAAAGAAAAAGAAAAAAGAATGAAAATGAAAGTTGTGAAATACAGTACAAAAGAAATGGGGTTTCCAAACAATTCGGGGAAGTGAATAATAGAATGACTTATGAGCACTAAAGAAAATGATGAAGGAATAGGAAAGGAAGTGTTGTGAGCACCATATTTCGTGAGGATGAAAGTAACTGAGCCTAAATGACCATACCTTTGCACTCAGCCCCACTACAAGCCTTGGAAAGACCTTTTAAATCTTGAGTGAGCTGAAACAAATGTTGATTGGAAAATATGGGCAAACCTACAAGTGAAAGCATGCATTATGTTCTTCCTTGTGAGAGTGAGTGTTGCAATTGATTCCAGAACTTTAAATGATTAAACCATTGTGTGAATATGGAATCATTCTTTGTGTGAGAGCATTTGAACACTATAGTTGAGCTTGAACTTGCATTTGAAGCAAGTATTATGAGCATGAGAGTCTTTGATATTAGTGAGTCACAACTTGAATCTTTGAGTGCACAATTTTTGCATAAGTAAATTGAGCCTTGCTGTGTTCATTCATGATTAAGTCTTGTGTAGCACTGTTCGAGACACCCTTTTTGAACGGCTAAACTTGAGTTTGCTTGAGGACAAGCAAAAGTTTAAGTTGGCGGTGTTGATGACTCCACAAATTGGACTCATTTAGTGTTTTGTTTTGATAGAATTAGTGTCCTCAAATGCATATTTTATCTTAATAAATGATTAAAACCCTTAAGTTTCAGCTATTTGGAGTTTGAGGGAAAGCATGGACACTATTTAGCAAAAAGGAACAAAGGCAACTGAAAGAACGAATAAATGAAGATCTGAGAACCGCCAAACCCATTCGGCGAATCGCCAAAAGGTCTTATCCTCGTCTTTTGCTCCAGTGTGCTGAGCCCGGAAGGAAAGGATCAAATCAACGATGAAAAGAAGCAGTCGGCGTATCGCCGAGCAGTTTGGCAAAAATGTACTATGTTGCACACGACGATGCTGAAGGATAGAGAAATACGACGATGAAACCTATCAAAGGGTGAATTTTGATGTTTGCGTAATCAAGAGACAACTTCGGATGCAAGTGTCTATGATCGTACAATAGTTTAGTAACCCAACCAAGGGTTAGGATCATCCCAAGAGAGTGGTTTTGAGAATTTATAGAAAAATATAATTTAGTTCTAGCTAGTCGTAGCTAAAGACATTAATGGGTAAAAACATTGTAAATTAAAAAAAGGGGACACAAGAGTGTCAATTAACAATGGGGGTTTTTGTCACAAGTAAGGTAAAAACAGCAAAATAAACAAGGGTTTCTAAGTAATGAGAGAAGATCCTTGGGATATGACGGGAATACGGGTTAAGCTAGATTATTGGGTACATGCTTGCGATAGAAAATTTATAGAGTAATAGTGACTACGATAAGCTTTATGTGGGAATAAGTTCTCTCTCGAGCAACTTACCTCGTTTCAAATGGGTTCCTCTCGGACACCAACTTGCCGCATGAAGACCAGCCTACGCCTTACCCCACTCACTCTTTCAAGCTAAGTGTTAGGATATGGGAGTAGGGTTCACTCTCTCGAGATGAACCTCATGTCGACCCACTCCTTAGGCCATCAATCTAGTAGTCTTGGTTTCACGACTTCTCTTTCGAGAAAGCCGAAAACACATAAATAAACTTGTATTTACAACTACAATTTTTTTAAATTTATCCACAACTACTAGACTAAATCACCATTAAACTACATCTAATCTATCAACAAACAAGACCCAACAACAATCTTAAACCAAATTCACTAAATCAGACCCCAAGAATAGGGGTTTTTAGCCACACATCAAGAGATAGAAATTTATACCTAAATGAGCTTGCATTCAAATGGGTATGAAGATTTAAGTCTTATTACAAGCCAAGAATGAAAAATCCAAGAGACCCAAGTCCAAATCCTTGGAGATGAAACCCTCTTTTTCTTCAAGTCTTCAAAACCCTCTCAAACTCAGAGCAAAAAATACTAAAAAGTACTATTCTATATGAAAATTAAAATAATTGTACGACACTTAAAACTACAATTCTAACTAGTATTTATAGTTTTTGCAGATTTGTGTTGCGGCAGATCATTCGATGTCGTTAGTCGGAATCGCCGATCAACTCGGTGATTCGCCCTTTGGTGTAGTTCATCGTCGTCTTGCACCAGCCCTCAACATCGTCATTCTCTGGGTCATTGGGCGACATGGTACTACTTCGCGAAACTTTTCGGCGATGCACCGACAGCTCCCTTTTTCCGTCGACTTGATCCTATCCTTCAGGGCTCAGCACACTGGAACAGAAGAAAAATATGTGATCTGTTGGCGATTCACCGAATGGGTTTGATGATTCACAGATCTTCATTTCTTCATTCTTTTAGCTTTTTTTGCTCCTTTTTGCTCGATCGTGTCCATTCTTTCCCTCAAACTTCAAATACCTGAAACTTCAAGGTTTTCATCAAATATCGAGACAAAATATGCATTTGAGGACACAATTTCTATTAAAATATAGCCCTAAATGAGTCCAATTTATAGACTCATCAATCACCGAGTTGATCGGCGATCTCGACTAACGACATCGAATGATCCACTGCAGCACATATTTTTGAAAACTATAAATACTCTTTGAGAGTTATAGATTAGTATCAGATTTTTCATATAGAACTTTTAACACAGAATTTTGAGTTCTAAGTTTGGAGAGGGTTCTGAAGAACGTGAAGATTCAAAGGGTTTCAACTCTAAGATTTTGGACTTCGGTCTTATGGATTCTTCACTCTTTGCTTGTTTTGAGACTTAAATCTTCATACTCATTTGAATGCAAACTAATACTGGTATAAATTTCTATCTCTTTTACTTGTCTAGCTAAAACCCCAATTCTTGGGGTGTGATTTTGTGAATATGGGTTAGATTATCTATTGGGTCTTGCTTGTTGAGATTTTTTTTGTTGTGTAAATGTGATTTCGTTTAATAGTTGTGGTGGAACTTGATGAAATTGTAGTTGCAAATACGATTTCACCTTTGTGCTTTCGGCTTGCGAGAGAGAGAGGTCGTAAAACTAAGACTACTAAATTGATGGCCAGTGGGAGTGGGTCGACATGAGGTTCAGCTCGAAAGAGTGAACCCTAGTCCTTCTCTCACACACTCAGCTCGAGAGAGTGAGTGGGCTAAGGTGGAGGTTGTTCTTCATGCGACAAGTGAGTGTCCGAGAGGAACCCATTTGATTCGGGGTAAGTTGCTCGAGAGAGAATTTACCCCCACTATAGTCTAGCCTAGTCACAAATACTCAACATATTTACTATCAAGAGCATGTACCCAAATGTCTAGTCTAATTCGCATTCCTATCACATCTCAAGAATTCCCTCTCCTTGATTAGTATTCTTTGCATTTTTGCTGTTTTTGCTTACTTGTCCAAACCAACATAATATCATCCCATGTAGACAGCCCAAGCAATACTAGTGCAATGCAAAGAATAGAACCCCATAACCCTATTCAAAGACAAGTATCACATTAAGCAACCTACTTCATGCATACATTCATAAGATCATATTTCATCATAACTTACCACATTCATAATGATCATATATAACATAGCTTCAAAATACATAAGTCATAATAATCATAATCATAAGAGAACACTACTACAACCATCTCCTAGGATCCCACAAGTGCAATGTACAAGAGAAGTCCCATACCCTCGCCTACACTATGTAGAAACCCTTAAGAAAGCCCTAGTAAGAGTTCACACCTTTCATACCTTCATTTACTTTTCATTAGGAAAATATTGCAATAACCGACATAGACAATGAGAGCTACAAGGAATCCGGTGTTCTACTCCCACATCGAAAAGAGAGGGTTAACACTTGCCTAAGGTCTAACCATTCGTACATAGCTATCTAGGTGGATCCACTAAGCTAGAGTCCTATGTTGGCACATAGTTAAGGGTCAAGGAGATTGCTTCTAGAAACCCTAACTTACTAAACGTGGGGGTTTCCATCTCATGAGACAACACATGTCGTAGGTAATCCGGACTTGCTAAACGTGAGGAAACCTATGTGGGGAGCCGGACTTACTAAACGTGAGACCCCCATCTCATTTACATGCCCTTTGGTGCTAAGCATCTGATTCCCTTTTGTAATAATCTTTAGTCATCACATAAGTTCACATTAGCTTTTAATAGACCCTTATGTAGGCATCTTACCATAATAGCTCATATGTGTTCATAAGTGAGTAACAATCCTTTCACTTTAGAGACACTTAGCAAGTCAGTAAACCTTTCACTTTACATTACACAACAATCATGAGAACTACCTTTCAATCATATAGCAATCATACCATAATATACATACATACTTCATAGCTAATTCAAGTGTAGAGGGTTAAGTGTGAGGAAACTAGGTCATCAACACCACAATAACACATTAGGTATAGCATCATTACAATCTAAGTAATTCACCTTTCATACTTGAGTTCAAAGAAGAACCAACCTTCATACCTTCTTGCCCTTCGTGGGACATCCATACTTCAATTACCAAGCAATTCATAACCAATACATAATACAAGGTATTCATGAAGTAATAACATAATCAACATCAATATAAGCAATTGACATATTCTCTTCATAGCCTTCAACGCTTCATTCAAAGACTCAACCTTAATTTCATAGAAATTATACATAACCTAGGGTAGAATCATCATACAAACATGAATTACATAACATCACATTCAGTTCATAGCCTTCAATCAATATCCAACACAAACTAGGGTTAGAATTAGGAAAAAAAAGAGAAACATGGGTCTCATGGGGAATTCTTCAAGAAACCACCAATACAACATAAATTCATCCATAATTGTTCATATAACATCAATCAAAGTCAGTTTATAACATCAATTGCATTTTAGAAAGAAGACCCATATTTTTGGATTGAAACCTAGAAATTGGAGATTTTGAAATTCATCTTGAAGGGGTCTCTTGGGGAAAGGAATCCCAAGAGTGATAATCAACCATACCTTATAGATGAATTAACCACGAAAATCCAAGTTGAAACCTTGGAGAGTTGGTCTTCTTCTTGAAGTTCCAATCTTCATCAATGGAGTTCTTGAGAAGAGAGAGAGAGTAGAGAGAAGGAGGAACTTTAGGTTTAGATCTTTGGGGTTTTGTGTTTGAGTGATAAAAGTGAGGTAAATTGACTTAAAAATCATTATATACGCGTCCCCTAAAGTACCCTAAATACCCCTCACTTAAATGCACTCTTTAATGAAGTAAAAATAAATTTCTGAATTTCTGCATTTTCGTAGCGGAATAAGTCCGTGACGCGGAGCTGTTCCCTGAAGATATTTGGAATTAAATTTCGAGACAGTAGAGTCCGCGACACGACCGCGTCGCAAATTGACTTTTTGCTCTTTGGGGGAGCAAGTGCGCGACGCGCCTCTATTCCCTCCAAGTGCAATTTGCAAGCTGTCTTAGCAGCTAGCTTGGCTAAGGTTGGGGTCATCCTCGTGGCCCATTAAGGTGGCCCCGGGGCGTCGTATTCGAACGTTTTTGACCCTAGGAACATATATTTACCTATTTTAAACCTTTTTAACAGATTATACCATCATACGACACTCCTAAACCTGCCCAAAACCTAAGGACACACTAGAACACATTCTTCTCTAGTTTCCGGATGTCGTGGTCGTTTCTTGACGTTTAGACTTTTACTCTTCCAAACCAAGTCAATTACATTAGTTTAGGTTTATAAACATCATTTTAACTATTTTTAAGTCATTATTCATAAGGTGAGGCTCTAACTTAAGTCATAGAATTTTCGGGGTATTACAAAATCTAACCAATTTAGGGAAATTGAACTGACGAATTTGTGAAATATTTGAGACTCAATGGGTGAATGGAACCCATTGATGATATACCTACATACCTTAATCCCAATGCCCACAGGCAATTGATAAAGAACCCTAGAAATTCCTTAAGAGCCTTGGAGAGAATCCCTTTGAGAGAACTTTGGGAATTCGAGGGGAATGAAGGACAATTAGTAAATTTACGACTAAAATCAGTTGTAGGGGTATATTTATAGGGAAAAAGACGTAGTATAGGAATTAGGTGCGTAGAAAAAGACCAAAACATCCTTTGAAATAACTGTCGATCAGCCCTATAGTTGCAACCTACGGACCGTACTAGTCAACTGTAGGTCAAGTGACTGGGGAGAAAAACTTACGACTCATTTCTACAGACCGTTAAAATTCCTACGGTCCGTAGACTGGCTTTATTTCCAAAATATTTTTTCCCACTTCCTACAAGATTGGTCTATTACCTGTAGAATTTCCTACGAACTGTAGACTGTTCCCGTGGAATTGGACCAGTAGACCTCTTTGGCCTTCTTTCCTTTTTTTTCTAGATTCCAGGTGTTACAATATCTCCCCCTTGAGAACATTTATCGTATGATGAGACTCAATCTATCATGAATAGAGTAGGAGAGAAAATAACAACCCAACATGAATACAAATTTCATTAAAATAAATGCACATAATCATAGAGAATCACTCCAAGGGAAATCATAACATCAAGATCATTTTTTCATGAACATGCATGCATATGAAAAAATGAGAATGACTAAAACATATGAATCCAATAGAATGAACGAGGAACTAATACCTCAATCTAGGATAGGAGTGGAGGGGAAGATATGAGGATACCGGTACATTATATCGGCTTTGGCCTCCTAAGTAGCACCTTCAACTATTTGATTCCTCCAAAGAACCATCATGGAAGCAACTTCCTTATTTCTCAACTTCCGAACTTGCCGGTCTAAAATCTCAATCAGAACCTCTTCATTAGAAAGATTCTCTTTAACTCCCAAACCTTCCAAAGGTACAATGGACATCAGATCTCTAACACACTTCTTCAACAAAGAGACATGGAAAACCGGATGTATCGATACTAAATCATTAGGCAACTCAAGTTCATAAGCAACTTTGTCAATAAGACTTAAAATTTGATATGAGCCCACATAAAAGGGTCTAAGCTTCCCTTCCTTTCCAAACCTCATCAGACCCTTCATGGGTGAAATTTTCAAGTAGACCCAATCATCAATATCAAATTCTATTTATCTTCTTCTAACATCAAAATAGGACTTTTGTCAACTTTGAGCCATTTTCAACCTCTCATGAATAATTCAAACCTTTTCGATAGAAACATGCACCAACTCGAGCCCCATCAAAGTGACCTCACCAACTTTAAACAAGCTGATTGGAGACCTATACCTCCTACCATAAAGAGCCTCAAATGGTGACATCCCAATGCTAGAATAATAACTATTATTAAAAGTAAACTCAATCAAAGGTAAATAATCATCCCAATTACCCTTGAAATCAATCACACAAGCTCTCAACATATACTCCAAATTCTGAATGGTACACTCAGTTTATCCATTGGTCTGAGGACGAAAAGTCGTTCTAAGTTTCACTTGATTACAAGACCTTTCTGAAATGACTTTCAAAAATCAAATGTAAAAACTAAGCACCTCGATCAGATATAATGGACAAAGGCACCTCATGAAACCTTACCATTTCCCTAATATAAAGCTTGGCATAGTCTTTCGATGAGAATGAAGTATTAAAGGGAAGAAAGTCATCCGATTTTGTCATTCGGTCCACTATGACCCAATTTGAGTCAAACTGTCGACGAGTGTGCAATAAACTAGTAATGAAATTCATATTCAAATCTTCACACTTCCATGTAGGAGTACTAATGTTTTGGGCATAACTGCCCAGTTTCTAATGCTCAACTTTCACTTATTGACAATTCAAACATTTAGCCATAAATTCTGCAATATCCTTCTTCATCTCATTCAACCAATAACTTCCCGCGAATCATGGTACATCTTGGTGGCTCCCGGGTGAATAGAATACCGAGAACTAGGGGCTTCCGTCAGAATCTAATTCATTAACTCATCAACATTCAACACACATAACCGACCTTGATATTGAAGGACACTATCTCTCCCTTAGGAGAAAGCCTCAATGGCTCTTTTAGAAACCAACTACTTTAATTCAACCATAATTGGATCAAGATATTGCTTACCTTTTACATACGATATAAAAGACGATTCATAACCATTATAAACAACTACACCACCTTCATTAGAATCAACCAAACGAACACCCAATTAGGCCAATCTATGAACATTGTGAACTAACTCCTTCTTATCATCCTCAACATGAGCAATATTACCCATCGATAACTGACTAAGAGCATCCACCACCACATTCCCCTTTCTGGAATGATATAGGACACTTATGGCATAATCCTTCAACAACTCAAGTGACCTCCTTTGGCGAAGATTCAAATCCTTTTGAGTGAACACATACTTCAAACTTTTGTGTTCGGTGAACACCTCTACATGAACACCATACGAGTTGTGTCTCCAAATCTTTAGAGAAAACACCACTGCCACTAACTCCAAATAATGAGCCGGATAAGTTTTTTCATGCACTTTCAATTGTCTTGAAGTATAAGCTATGACTTTCCCATGTTTCATCAAAATACAACCAAGAATCAACTTTTCTAAATTTTCTTTTGGCATAGACCAATTTTTTTTTATCTGACATTGAAATCATTGAAACTTCATATGTTTTTGTTAATGCTTCTGGCTTGTAGTAATCAGAGTGGTATAGATGCATATATGTAACATTCTAACTTTTCAAAATAATAATTGTCTATGGACAAGGTATCTAGTCAATTTTAAATCTTCCATGGTTGCATATTTTCTTTCGAGGCAAACAATGTATCTTCTTCCAGATTTATAATTAGAATACACATATTCAGATAAAGCAAAAGTTTTTTTTGCCAAAATCATCCTTTAACCATACCCAAACTTAAACGACATCCTTAAAGTATCATTCTTAGCAGAAAACATCCTTTAAGTACTTACAAGTGAACAATTTTCATCCTTCTATTTGAATTTATCAAAAAACTAACAGATCCCACAAAAACTCAAGTCATCCCTTCATAATTATTATTCTTAGATATGCAAAAATACTACCGTGAACTTTTTCGATAATTGAATTTAACATTATGCAAAATATTTTAATTTGATAGTTTTTTTCCATTTATATTTCATGTAATTTGATATTAAAAATATTATTTGTTGAAATATGTTTCTTCTCAATCGAATATGCTAGAAACGGTGTTTGTTGGAGACTTCCGCTTCTAAAAATATAGAATGAAACTCAAACGCGAGACATAATCAATATTTTGATCACTTCAATATTAAATTGGCCCAAAAAATATTGATTGAATACAGTTTGGCTTTGAAAAAGGTAAAGATAATTAAGTTCCAACTTCTTTCCATTATTAAATGAGAAAAAAAGCAGATCATGTATCCTCACTCCTTCCAAATATTTTTTGTTTAGTAAGCAATGGTATCTAAGATTTTTAATATTTTTTTTAGGAACTTATTATAGTAAATAATGAAATTATGCAAGAAAACTTTTGCTGATAGTCATGTGAACTGCTCTTGTTTTTGTAGGATTTTCTTTTGTTTTTTTGATGATATTTAACAGAAGGATGAAAATTGTTAACTTTCAAATACTTAGAGGATATTTTTTGTCAAAAAAGATAATTTGAGGATGACACCACTAACAAAGACCATCATAGCTTGAACTGTGTTGAATATCCTTTCTCTCAAAGAACATGTATGTACACCATTGAAATATCTCACTATGAATACATCATAGTTTATCCTACAAGATGCTTTCATAGTCCAAGCACAGTCCTCCGAGTAACATTTTAAGATAACTGCACTATTTGTTTAGCGCAATGTATATCATATTCAACAAATTTTAAATTTTATTATATGTAGATTATACATATTAATGACTACAGTGTAATGTATCCTTCACAAATATAAATGTTATGGACAACACGTACATGTATACTGTTATTTATACAAACTATAATATTTTAAAAATAGAATAAGATGCATAAATAATAATATACCATGCGCAATTTTATGGGAATGATACATATATGTATTTGATATATATATATATATATATATAAACTACCACACAATAATGTATCGACCACAAATCAAACATCTTATGTGCAACAATTACATATTCAATGTATCTACTAAAAATATAGTACTTATCAATTAAAATAAAATATATAAACAGTAATGCATCATGATAAATCTATCCATCTAGAAAACACAACCTAAAAAATGATTACGCAACACAATACATATAATTTCATTCCTTTTATTATCAGATCATTACTCTGAAATTAAAGGTCTGCTCTATTTTATATTTTGTCATTATAGTGACGAGCGTTCCTTTATCCTTATATAATTATTTCTCCTTCACCTCTGCATTATTTGTATTAGTTATGTAGTTTGACTTTCAATTTAGGTAAATTTGACTTAACCACAGTAAGAGTATGGGCATCCTTATCGGCACCTTTGACACAAACAATGTCATCAGATGCTACATCAAAGAAATTTATATCACCAGCCTCTTTATTTGTTGTGTGGTCCGTGGTTGGCCTGCCTAGCACTGGTATGAGGGCCAAGAACCATGGCCTGACCAACGGACCGTTGGTCAGACCACGGTTCGTGGTTTGAAGCCCTAAAAGCACATTTTCTGGCCATGAATGATGGTCCACCAGGATGGGCCGTGGGTTAGACCACGGTCCGTTGACTGGGTCCGTGGGTCACAAGCTGTTAGTTATTTCGTTTTGCCTGTGTTTAGAACCCCTATATAAGTCTTTTAACCTCCAAATTCACCCCATATACTTCATTCTTCCAAATTCCCAAAAGAAAACCAATTCCTCTCCAAATATTCTCTCTAGAAACTTGAAGAAGAAGAAGAAGAAGAAAAAGGATTCACCTAGGGTTTCAAGCTAAGGTTCTAATTCCTCCATTGAAGGCTAGCATTTGGACTCAAGGTATGATAGTTTTCATCCATGAATTCATTCCATTCATGGAGTTCCCAAATTCCTCTATTTCAAAGTTAGAATTCCCTAATTGAGTTAGGGTTTTCTTCAATTATAATGGGTTCTCTTCAATGTTGATTTAAATGATTGAATTATGATCTCTTATGCATGAATTGATGATACATGATGATCTTTATGATGATTTCCCCTATGAACCAATGTAATCCTCATGTTTTCAAGTTATGAATGATATGATGTGGGATTTTTGATCTTCAAGGAAGAGTTTTATGAAATTGAGCATGTATTGCAAGCTTTACATGTATTTATGATGAAATTCATATCTAACCCATGTTTTTAAAATGTTGATTATTGAAAGTGGGTTTTGACCTCAAGAGGTAAATTATGGAATTGTGCATTTTCTTATGAAAACTATGCAAATGTTTTAAGGGTGCTTTGAGAGTAAAGTACCAATGATGATGTTGTGTTGTGAAAGTATACTCTCACTAAAACACATAATAGCATGATGTGAAAGGTTTTATCACATAGAAATGATTCTTAGGTCGAAATGCTTTCTCACCTAATTGAATCAAAGACAAGGAGCTATCTTAATGAAAGTAGCTTGAATTGGTTGTCCAAGGGCACCTTTTAATGAGTAATGAAGTCAAGTAAAAAATGACTATTCCGTGAGAATTTATGCTTAGCACCGAGTGGATATTGGTAGTGAGATGGAAGCTCTCCCGTAGTAGAGGTCGGGTTTCTAGTAGCAATCTCCTTATCCCATAACTATGTGCCCACATAGGTTAATTAGCTAGTGGATCCATTTAAGCTAGAAATTCAAGGTTCTACCTTCGGCAAGTAGGACACCTCTTTTCAGTGTGGGGTAGACACCGGATTTCATGTTGATAGCTCACATGGTATTACATGTCGGTTAAGGCTAATTCCCCACAAGTAATAATGAACTAAGGCTACTTCAAGAAGTATCGCATATAAGTTCAAAGGTTTTAAAGATGAAGTTAGTTTGCATTGACCATGATTTTATGACTCATGTTTTATAACTCTTTTATATCATGTTTTAGCTTGGTCAATGGCATGTCATGAAATGCAATGTCCCTTTTAGCATGATTTAAATGTTTTATGCATGACTATCATACTTGGTACATTGTTTTGCATTAATGCATACTCTTGCCTAAATTTTTCCCAAATGTAGGGTCCGATATTAAGGGTGCTCAATTTCGTAGCTAGTTGGTGATTTGATAGGTTCCCAAGCTTTGGTGAGTCCTTATGCTTCGAGGACGAACTCTTATTGTTTAGTTCCATTTCTTGTATTTCCCTTTGAACATGATGTATGTGCTAGGCCCAATTTCATTCTATTGTATTAAAAGACTATGATGAGATAAAAGTTTAGACTTCCGCTTTTCGTTTTATAAAATGTTTTGGACTTGGTTTATTTTTACTCTTATTGTTTTATTTCTTATGTTATGAGATCTAAGTGGCTTGTATGGACTTTTTTGGGGTTCTATATGCCATTTACATCTAGGGGTACCCTGGGTCGTTACAATGTATTTGAGCTATGATTGAAATTTTTGTAATTTTAAGAAAAAAAAAGAAGAAGAAAAAGAAATAACATGTATTTAGGATATGAAATATTTATATAAGCTTTACATTTTACTACACTTATTTAGCCCAGGAATCCAGAGGAACAATTCTACTGGTCTACTACTTGTGAACTCAAGTGTTTACCCCGGCTAGTCCGCACTCCGAAAAATCCTTCAAGAATGAGAACCAAATCTGTAGTTGCAGCCGGTTTCTTCCTGCTGTTGATCCTTACAACGTCTCGTGGCTTCCAGTCCGACGAGCTTCTCATCGACGATGAAGAGTTTGGTGTCGAAGGTGGAATCCGATCCCGATCCCGTTCCGATCCCAACAACGTCAACGCAGCAACACCTCAGTCGACCCGGAAGAGGTCGGTCTCTGATTCAGATTCAAAGATCCAGTTCCCTCTGGAACATGCCTTTGGTGACTCCAACTTCTTCCCTGCCGGCACCTTTACTGCTCGCCTCAAATCTTCTTCTCATGGTTCCCAGGTGATTGTTAATCACTTACTTTTTTTTTCAAACAATTGTTATGATTGATTGTCTCCTTAACTATTTTATTTTTTTGCTGAAAACAGATTGATATTAATTAGTACTGTCATTTTTTATTTCCTGAAAACAGATTGGTATTAACTAATTTGAAGTAGTAGTATTTCTTGTAACTGTCCTAATAACTAATTTTTATTATAGATATTGAATAATATGAAGTTGCAGAAAACAGATTGATATCAGCAAGTTGTGTGTTTATTTCACAGAACCATAATTTCGATTTGCAGCCTGATAAAAGAATAGTAAAGTGGCACCTTATCTTGATAAAAAGCAAAAAACAGTAATGCGACTAACCACTCCTTTAAAATATATATTTGTACACAATAATGACTTCAAGATGTCACTTACAAAGCACAAGTGTTGTTTGAATATTGATGGGCAGGGCACAAGAGTTACACTTGTTTCTACTCAGAATTATTGGGTGTCTTGCAATAGTAGTTAATTCAAGTGTTGTAGTTGGTAAGGAACGATGGCTATTGGTGCACATTTTTGTTTAGGTGGGAATGAGCTTATACTTGGGTATTGTTCAAGAAGTATCTGATGAGAACTAGATAAGCTATAGTTGCTTGTCTGACGTTTTACCCTATATTAAGGTATATCATGTATATCTGGGCACATATGCTTCTGTTTACTTTAGACTAGTGGGATTTCACTGGGTATGTTGTTGGTGCTCATAATTGTATAAAAATAGTCATTCGTTCGACCTTTAATTACAACAACAACAACGATTATACCCCAGTCCCAAGAAAGTCGGGCCTTGGTAATATGAATCCTCACTTACCATGTTTCTTCATTTAAATTCATCTCAAGCCTAACATTATACAGAATAACAATAAAGATCCTAGAAGTTTTCTATATCTAGCATAAAAACCTCTAATAAGGTTAAGAAAAACTCCTAGAAAGCATAGGACCTAAAGCAAATGGGCTAACGCGACTAGAATATATTCCTAACTAATTGATATTGCCTATATAGATCGTTTTATTCTATTGTGCCCGGTCCTCCGCTAAGTATGCATGTTCCAAGAGATGGTAGGTCTTCCATGACAACTTCAATCCATGTGATTTTAGGTCTATCACATCTTTTTAAACACCTTCACTCCAAATTCTGATAAATCACTTACTGCATTAGTGGATGTATGTGCAAAGTAATGATGATTCCTAGGCATTGCAGAGTGTTTTGGGGTAAATCACTTTCTACATGATTTTCCAAGAATTCTTAGTCTATTTAGCAATTGCAAAATGCAAGGACAGAAATACAAAAGACACAATCATGTTAAGCACATAATTTCAAGGAAGATTGTGATTGAATAGTTGAACTAACTTGATTGATGATTGTGCACACTGCTTCATTGTGCTGCCAATGCAAGTATTTTGACTTATAAAAGGGGAAGATGTTACACTTCAAATATAAAATTCCTCCAGAAAACTGTATTCCAAAGTAAACACTGTCTGTTTCGCACATTGTGACTGGAGAATTGTTCCGATTATCATCACAGGTCCATGCTAACTTTTTCTTCTTTAAAAGGGTAAATAACTATGTTTAAAGAAATTAACAAAAAGCAGCACAAGTGGTCCCAAATTTCTGGTCTAAGTCAATCACATTTCTATACAGATTTTTTTTTTTTGAAAAGGTAACTTGTATTATAAACACAGGAATACTCAGGATGTATTCCAGTAATACTTACAATCAGAAATACAGAAGTGTATCTGTTTTCCTATGAACTCCTTAAGGACTCTAACATACTAGTGATATCCTCATCTTCATGAGGATATTCATGTTTACACCAAAAATAGAAAAGAGCTAAACATTTCAGCTTCATCTTCTCCATAGAGCAGCGCTTGTTCTCAAAACATCTTTGATTCCTTTCCAGCCAAATAGTACCAAATGCAGGCTGGGACAATCTTCCATCTCTCCCTGTGCCCCGACTGATTTCCATCCCGATTCCAACATGCCAAAGCTTCCTTTATGTTTCCTGGCATAGACCAACTGATGCCCCTTTTGTTGATGAAAATTTGCCAAAGTTTCACTGTCTCCTTACAGTGTAAAAAGAGATGATTTATTGTCTCTGTCTCACATTCACAAAAAAAACATCTGGAGCACAAATCAAGGCCCTTCTTCATACGGTTATCCTGCGTGAGAACAACCTGTTTTGCTAAGAGCCAAGTAAAACAGGCCACCTTAACTTTCCAGATCATTTTCCATGGCCAGTAGCTTGATTGAGTGTGTGTCCTCTGTGAGTTTCTGTAAGCTGTTCCAACTGAGAATCTCCCCTGTGTATCTGGAGCCCATAACAGTTTGTCTTCTTTGTTACTGAGTTCCTTGTATCGTTCCAGGATATTTGGAAATTCAACCATTCTATTCACCTCCCAATCATTTAAAGGTCTTCTGAACTTTAAATTCCAACCTTGAGCATCTCTCATTTCTTTGACAGTGGCCACTTTCTGTAGACTCAAGTTGAATAGGTCAGGGAAACTAGCTTTAAGTGAAGCTTGTCCCGCCCATACTTCCTCCCAAAATAGAGTTTTTCCACCATCTCCTATCTTAATTGTGCACTTGTTTATAAGATTTGGCCATAGATTTCTGATTGTCCTCCACACTCCGGTGCCATATGGTTGTGTTGCTATGTTGCTGATCCACCTTGTCTCCATTCCATATCTAGCCTTAATGGTGTCTTTCCACAGCGACTGTTCTTGTGATGCAAATCTCCACAGCCATTTCATTAGCAGGCTGTGGTTTTGTATTTTCAGATTCCTTGTTCCTAGTCCCCCTTCTTTCTTGCTGACTAAAACTTCATTACACTTGACCAAGTGAAACTTGTGCTTATTTGGATCGCAGTTTCCTTGCCAAAGAAAATTTCTTCTAATGGCATCTAATCTGTCTCTTACACTTGCTGGCATAGGGTACACCGACATCATGTAGGTAGGCAAAGCATTAAGAATACTGTTGATGAGAGTAGCTCTGCCACCCAGGGATAAATACTGACTTTTCCAATTGGCAAGCTTCTTCTCGCTTTTCTCCAGTACATTGTTCCATATGCCTTTTGATTTGCTCTTATCTCCTAGAGGCATTCCCAAATATATTGTGGGCAGCTCCCCTATCTTTCCTCCCAGAATATTTGCCAGACTGTCAATTCTAGGTACCTCATTGACTGGATAGATGTAACTTTTGCCCCAGTTAATGTGTAGACCTGAAGTTGCCTCAAACAATACCAATATTATTCTTACAAACTTCAGTTGACTGATGTCTGCATCACAAAATATTAGTGTGTCATCTGCATAATGGAGATGTGAGATAGCTAGACTCTGTCTATCCCCCATGTTTGCATTGAAACCCCTTATCCAACTGTTTGTCTGGGCTGTTCTTAGCATATCATTGAGACCCTCCATTGCCAAGATAAAGAGAAAAGGAGATAATGGATCCCCTTGTCTCAAGCCTCTCTCAGATGAGAAGAAACCTGTGGGAGAGCCATTAATCAAAACTGAAAATTTCACTGTAGTGGTGCAAAATTTGATCCAGTTTATCCATCTTTTCCCAAAACCCATGTTTTCCAAAGTCTTCCATAGGAAACCCCAATTTAAGTGGTCATAGGCTTTCTCTATATCCAGCTTACAAAGAATGCCTGGGACCTTGCTAATTTGCCTCACATCTACACATTCGTTGGCAATCACAATAGCATCCATGATCTGCCTGCCCTTAATAAATGCCATCTGATGTGTATCTACCAGTTTTGAAACAACTTTTTTCAGCCTCTCAGTCAACACTTTTGAGATGATCTTATATATGCTACCTATTAAGCTAATAGGTCTAAAGTCTTTTAGTTCTTTGGCCCCCAATTTTTTTGGGATCAAGGCTATGAAGGTGGCATTGAAGCTTCTTTCAAAAATGTTCTGATTATGAAAGTTCTGAACTGCTGCCACTACTTCTTTGCTTACTATTTCCCAGCAATTGGTGAAGAATGCCATAGTGAATCCATCCGGCCCAGGTGTTTCTATACAGAATTTCTAATAAGAAAAGACAAACTGCAGGAAGTTGTTAGTTTATTGACTATTGAGGATGATGGTTAGCTAATATTTAGAAACTACTCCGGACTCCCTTTGCCCCAGATTAATTGTCCTTTTTATTTAATGTTGTTCCATATATCATGTCACTTTCTTAAACAGAAACCAATCCTCTACACTTTTTAATGTTTTTTCACTATTTATTAACAAGATGGTGCTTTGAGCCTGACTTTTATTCAAATTTTTCAAAGCGTTGAATAGTCTCTAGTTTTTTTGTATTGTCATTCTAATATTATAGAACCTGTGATCTTAATAGTCATTCCATATAATTGGACTCATAAATATTGTTGGAGAGAGGATCTAATAGCCAAGGTGAGTGTGAGTCTAAGAGTATGTCTTCTTTGTTGGTTGTCTGTTTTATTACAAGTCATTGCTTTGTCGCTTAAAGCGATGAAGCGAGGGCTTATTGCTTCATGGGTGGAGCCATGCTCTTAAGAGAAGTTTGCGCTTCAAATTGTGGTCCATGCATTGATTTCGATGAGAATTGATTGCCTTTTTGAACATCAGCTCGTAGGAGTAGGTACTATCCGCAATATTGTCTATTGGATGTTGAGCTTTATTATTTTAATTGCAATTTGCTGTTTTTGTACTAAATTCATAATTGGTTGACATTATTCTTTTTACCTGTAAACTGTGCACTTCACTTCAAAGAGGCGTGAACTTTTTTTCTCGCTTTCCACTTCAGCTCCCATGGATCTTTTCATTTTTTTTGCGCTTTTATAAACACTTGGTTACTGTCACCAATAGATTTTTGGCAATTACTTGAGTATGTCTTGGATGACGTTTGACTTTGCATCATCCAGCCAGTAATAGATCTTTGGTACTTTCTGTCACAGATGCAAACGCTGACAAAGCTTCGCTTCTCCAGAAATGCTTTTAATGGAACAGAGAAGGAGGATTTCGAAGTAATTGAATTTTCCATTCGTACAATCATACTGCCTTTGTTGTATTTTTGACTTATCATTGTGAATTTTATTTGATGCAGAAACTCTTGAAAGGTGATGACTTTTACAGAATAAGAGTACCATCCAACGTATTGAACCTTCCTGGCAGAGAATACGTTGTTTCCTCAGTGAAAGCAGTAAGTTTGGAACTAATGTGTTTAAAAGTATCAGCATTGATGTGTATTGTCTGTACATTTGAAATTTCAAAAGGAAGGCATAGTTTTTGGTGTTGACAGTCTCACTCAGTAGAAACTGTGGAAATTCTAGATCTATTAAGCTCCCTATAGAAGACTAGAATAGCTCCAGTTTCTTATGAGTCTTTTGATGTAAATATGGTGCAAGTACAACCAATGTACTGAATGATCTTAATTATTGATAGAAATACACAAAGTTTCCAATTTCAAAAAAAAAAAAAAAAAAAGGAAGGCGTAGTTTGAAATGACATGAATACTTTGCCTTTGTGTGATCTGATGTATGCCCATGCCTTTATGCCTAATGACATTGAATCTTTTTGATTGGTACTTATGTTTCCCTACGACATTGAAGTATTAGGGTTAAAAAGTTGAGTATTGTGGTAAATGACAGAGCAATTGTCTAGCAAGGGCATTTTTATGTGGACACCTTTCAGGGAAGAAACTTTCATGTGATTTAATACATACTTTCTTGAGATGTTTTCTTTTACCTAGCAAGGGCATTTTAACCAGTAAAATTTATTTTTCTGAAAAGAAGTTGTTTCATGTATGTCCCAACTTTAATTGCTGTAGTTTCTCAGAGTTTTAATAGAAATATTGGAACTTAATCTTCTTCCTGGTGCTGCTGGATTTGCATATGTGCCTTTTAAGCCCCGTTGTTTGGGTTGTTCTTCTGAGAGTTTATATTTCCCTAGGAAAATTTATATAATTGTAGATGATAACTTTTAAAAAATTGACAAATCCAAGGTACAAAATAAAGATCAATATGAAGAGACTGGGAACTAAAGACTGAGGCGGCGGAGCGGCCAGACAGCCGTAAATTTTTATAGATTAAAATGATTCATTGAGTAGTCAAGAGATTTCTTGACAACTTTTCCGCAAAGGTGTTCACATCTAGGAAAACAGAGTAATAAAATTGAGAAGAGGGATAGCTAGATCATTCATATTATGGCTCTGTGCACCAGTTTCTGTTTTTGAGGAGGGTAAACATCTAACTCGGGCAAGAATTATCAATTAAAGCTCTGGACTGCTTAGAATTTCTTCTAACTTGGGAGCTCTCCCTTGTCAGACACATCCTTTATACTCATATTTTTATTTTCCGTTTCAGGCAGTTAAATTTACTTTGTGATTTTGACTAATCATTCTTGTATTTTCTTGGAATACTGCAAGCTTCAAATGACATGCTTATTATCTAATTGCTGTTACTGTTTTTGCCTCAGAGGTGTCTTCCACGGGATGGTTTGGAGGAGCACTTTGTCATGCATATGGTAATATTCAACCCAATACTTATTGCCTAAGTTGACTATGTTGGTTCTGATATAATATGTGTTTTCCATTTCATTTTTCCTTTCGTTCTTCTTTTGTTGTTGGATGGAGCTGGTTAAAAATATGATTTTTTCTTGGATAACAGCATTTTGTTAAGTACTGCAGCTACTGTACATAGTAAAGAAAATAAGTTAAACTCAGATTTTCAACATGATTTTTTTCCTTTATCTGTCAACTTAGTATGCGTTGAATTTTGTCTTGTCTTCTAAGGCAGAAAGGTGGTTTACCTTGTCCAGTTTAAGTATTGTCTCTTGAATTTCAGTAAAGACATGTGAGGTCAGAGTTTTTGTTACTATGAAAATTAATTAAGTTGATACAGTGTACTCTTTATTGTGCAAATCTTTCATTTTTATCCTTGTCAGGAATTTGACTTAATATGTTCATTGCAGGACGGTGTGAATATTCTGGCTGTTAATTATGGTTCCCCTGGTGCATGCCAGTACCCTCGTCAATTGAAGTTTGTAAGTATGGTCCATAAGTCTTAGACCCCTATCCACCTTCCAACCTGTCCATCCTTTCAACCCAACTTATATGAAGCATATCACATGTGTGTAATCAGTAGTACCCAAATTTGAGCTTGAAATTTTGATAGGGCAATAGATTGATACTACTCTATTTGAAAGTATTAAGCTGTCAGAATGGTAACTTAAGTACATAGTCTGGACAGTCATCCCAATTTACGTGTTCTCCTCTGATAGCATTTATTAGTATCTAAAGAACTGCTATCAAAAGCTAACTATGGTAATTTCTTTTGGAAAATAACATAATATTTTTAGATTTTCTATGGAAATCAGAGCTTCTTTTTCAACAAACCTCTGCATTTGCTTGTCTCAAATAAACAAACCTCTGTATTTGCTAAACTTTGATTTTTTGTTTTAGACCCAATGATTGAGGCAAAGTGATTTTCACTCCACTTTTTTTAAATACTATTTACTAGTGAAGTGTTCTATTGTGGAAAAATATACCATCCCATACAGGAGGTATGCAATAGAGAAACTAGACAGTTTGCGATAATCGAGAAATCCCTATCGGGATACATGGTGCATGGTTCAAAATTTGGTGGATAATGAGCCCTACAATATCTTGTATGCAGCTGTGCACCAAAATATGCAAAAAAGCAGGAAAATCTACAGATTGTGGAAGTTTCTTTTCCCATCAGAAACTCTTATTTTTTCTACTGTTTGAACGTTCTACCACAACCATGTTAAGATGTGTACTTAATAATTAAGATTGCTTTATCAAAAACAAAATTATGATTGTTTTTTTTCCAACATCTGAATGTGTAAAATTTGTCTTCATTTAGAAAATAAAAATATGAAGTTTGATAAAATACATATTAATCTAATATTTAAAATACATTATATGATGTTTGGTGGTGGTGGCAGTGGCTAGCGGTGGTGGTTGTGAGTGTAGATTGAGGATGGTGTTGTGGGTAGTAGCTAGTGATAATGGTGGTTGGTAGTAGAAGTTGAAGGTAGTAGTTGGTGGTGGCAGTTGATGGGTGATAGCGGGAAGTAATGGTCGTGGTGAATGATGACGGTGGTTGGAGATATATGGTGGTGACTGATGTGATAATTGTCGTAGTGATTGGTTGTGGTATGGTAATGGTGGTTAGTGATGATGATTTTAAATAGTGTCGAATGGTAGGTGATAGATGATTGTAGTGATTGACAACAGTGGTGGTTGTGGGTGGTTGTTGATAATGGTGGGTGATGGCGGTAGGGGTGAATAGATGGAATTGGTGAATTGCCATCTTTGTAGAAATGTTAATGATATTAAGACTTTGTTTCAGATCTTTAATCATTCATGCATAATTCAAAAAAAGGAACTGATACTCATGATCTTGGTCGCATTTCGAATACCCTTGAGGAACTACTGAGGGTCCTCTATTACTTACCTTTTCAAAAGAGGAACTCTTGAGGGCCCTCATCTGCCTTAGACCTGGTGAGAGGAGTTTTTAACTTCAAAAGTTCAGTCACAAGCATCCAGATCCTCCAGTAGACTGTCTGTCTGCCTATCTGCACCCCTCGACTTTCCTTTTGAGCATGCCCAGAAGCAATTTCATCTAATAGCTCTATGGCCTGTTGCATTCCAACTGGGCTTGCCTCTACACAACAAGCAACTCCAGTGCCCTGGATGCTCAAATTGGGCTCGACCTTGGCCCCTACATGTCCTGGGACATGACCCGTCTCAGCCTTGGTCTTGACCTCTAGTGGGGATTCCCTGTCGTCTGCTGCCACCTCTGGGCCAACGGTTGCATCTCCTCTTTCACATGTAGCTGATTCCCTAGTTCTTGCCATATCCATAAAAAGTTATATAAGTGTCTCAGAGTGACTCTACATGCTTCTATTGAAAGAACTGATTTGGTTCTAAAATATCCTATAGCCTCCTGCTTATTAGTCTGGCGCACGATATGCGCATAATGAGACTATACCTGGCACTGCGCCATGATTCATAGGCTCCTATGAAAACATAAGCTCTAATACCACGATTATCACGACCCAATTTGAAGCCATGACTAGCGTCTAGGGACTAAATGCATCTATTGAAAGAAAGAACTGATTTGGTTCTAAAATATTCTGTAGCCTCCTGCTTATTAGACTGGTGCACGATATGCGTATAATGAGACCATACCTGGCACTGCTCCATGATTCATAGAATCCTGTGAAAACACAAGCTCTAATACCACGATTATCATGGCCCAATTTGAAGCTGGTCTGCTCCATGATTCATAGAATCCTATGAAAACATAAGCTCTAATACCATGATTATCACGACCCAATTTGAAGCCATGACCAGCAACTAGGGACTAATCATGAAATACACCTCTTAACCCGTACAACCCGTAAGATGAACAAAGTTTCCCCGAGTTGTACGGCTGCTACACGATTTCGAAATACAATTATCACAAATATAACTTGAAAACAAGTATCATTAACATTAGGCTTAATACATACAAACCTCCCCTAACTTGCACATTTATCTCTTTTACTCCTTTTCTTTTGCGGGTATTCTTGTAAACCTCATATACTAATATTTTTTTGAAATGGTCATATATCGATATTTGTAGCTAGTTGTACCTCATGATTTCACCACGTGGCAGTTGTATTTTCCCCAACAATTCAAGTGCATGTACATGTTAAAAACTTGTATTTGATTGAAAGCTATATGTTCTTTTACTTTTTCTTTTATCTCTTTGTTTCCCTTCTCAGATTTTTATGGTGCTGGAGAGGAAAGGAATTTCATGTAATAAGATGCTAATCCGATGACTGATATTATGTTTGGTGCTTCTGTTTCAGCCTGCAAAATGGTCCTTTAACTCGCATACAGTCCTAAAATCTACTGAGCAGGCACCCAGGCAAGTCACTGTAATTTTTAGTTCCTTTTTCCTTTTTCCTCTACCCTCCCCAGACCCCACCTAGTGGGATTTCACTGGGTATGTTGTTGTTGCATAAAGCAAGTTATCAGATGTAACGAATCAACTTACATAAATATTTTAATCAGGGAGTTCATATTAGCTAGTAATCTCCTTGAGAGAACCTTCAAGTACCTGACTGCTAAGTTGCTCGGAGTTTCCAAAAATGTTGGTGCACCCATGTTGGATCCTCCAAAATTGCTTACTTTTGAAGGATCGACGACGCACCCGATGACATTTTTGAAGAGTCCGAGCAACATAGCCTTGCTGTGTGTCACCCTGAACTTGTACTATCATATGAGACTTTTTAAATAAAAAAAATGATCTACTGGTTGTGTTAGTTTTACACCATTTCTCCTGAAAGATTGTTATTTTTCTTCTAGAAAGGCAACCTTATTAAACTTCGAAGGAGATTCCTCAGGAACATTATAATTTAAACATTATCATCTTAAAATATTTCCAACGAGTAGTATCTTTCTTATAGTTTCCAAATACTTGGATTTTATATTGAAAAGACAAATATACTTTGGTATCTTTAAAATTGATTGATTTGACTATTGAAAAGCCAAATCTGTCAATTTAGTCCGGTGGGGTGTCACGCCCCAAACCTGCACCCAGTGCCATACCTGACCGAGCAAACCAACCTGCAACTCTCAATCGACTAGTAAGGAATAATGGAAGAACAGAGATGGTCATCTCAGCCATGAAGTCATCGCTATATATATATATATATATATATATAGGCCACCACTAGACCACTGATATCAACTGACATAGCAAGTGTCACCTATCTACAAAAGCGTCTAAGAGTCTGACAACCATCCTATGGTTGGGACAGGGCCCCAACCTACCCAAAAATTTGTATATTCATTTGACATCAAAATACTAGACTCAGCTACTCTAGGAAGAGACGGAGCGCACCAGTTCACAGCTGGTAGTCTGAATCTATGTGGTTTTGTCAACTTGTGAACCTTGACCTGTGGCATGAAACACTACGTCCCCAGCAAGCAGACATTATTACTGAAAAAATGTACCGACTATGTAAGGCAGATAGCATATCAAGAATAGAACTTCCATGGGAAGTACGTATCGTAATGACAACAATGAAATTAGAACTTGAAGGTAATCCATAAACTGCGTATGAATGTGCACAGAAGTTGTTGAAGGTAATTACTAGGAGTGACTTAGGACACTTAAGATAGTATTAAATTTAGTAATAATGTAATATAGTTTCTCACATGTTCATACATGCTCCAGTTTCTCTCGCAACTGGATGAGCTACAAATTAAACTTTGAACTCTAATAGCAAATTGTTGCTAGTTTGGGACATTATAATCATATTGCATCCACCATTCAACTGTAGAAGAATTATTTTAAAAGTTAATAAGTAATAACTTAAAAGTTTAAGCTCTAAACACAATTAAAAGTTGAAATGCTCACCTGGTGACCTTAAGGTTTCTGCTCGAAGGGCTGATTCCATTCCAAGTAGCCCATCAACTTTCATGTACACACCAGGCTCCTCCCATATTTTGTCTTGCAAATTTGGATCTGGATCATCCTCTCAACACATGCATGATATCCCGCCACACTTCTTTGTCTAAAGTCTTCATGTCATTATTTTATAAAAGAGCCATGGGTTCAAAATATGTCCGGCTGCATGCAAAGATTGATGAAGTTGATCCGTCCACCTTGCATCAATGATCTCAAAAACTCTCCCATATTTCCTGTCATCATAATTAAATGCCTTCTCAATACTTTCTTTGGTCCTATCCATGCCCTTATAAGTGTAGCCCATTGGTGGTGTTTTCTCCCCATCAACCAAACAAAGTACACTAAACTAAAGGACCACCAACTTATGTGCTTGAACAATGTCATTCCAAAAATATGGACCAATGGTGTGTCTCACAACTTCTTTCCCCGGAGCTTCCTTTGCATAGACACTCTCATTCCATTCAGTTGAATAGACACTCTCATTCCATTCAGTTGACATAAACAAGGTTTTCAAATTTTTCTTTTGCATATAAAAACTATACAAAGTCAAAAAAGCTGTTGCGAATCTTGTGTTGGTGGATTTTACCAATTTTCTCTGCTCTGTGTATCTCCTCATCATGTTCAACAACAGCGCCCTTTGACTGATATAAGAATATATCTTAATAGCCTTAGCAAAAACTGTTCAAAAACAATTTTTTAGTTAATAAGTTTAGAAAATTACCATGAAGATTAAAAAAGAGAACTAAATATCAAGTTGTTCACCTGTAGAATGCATGGCTCTCTTGAAAATGTCACCAAACATCAAGTTGATACAGTGGGCAGCACAAAGAGTCTAGAGAATATACATCAACACTTCCTTCAGCATGTCACCCACTTTCTTATTCTCACTTGTATTATTAGTCACAACTTGTACGACATTTTCCTTGCTTATTTTCAAGATAGTTTTCGCAAGCAAGTTAAACATTTTATTATAATCAGTAGAAGAGTCACTAGCATCATAAGATTCAATGAACACTCCTATGGAGAATTCACCAAAACATTAATGCCATTTTCCCATTTTTTGCTGTCCATTTATCCATCATAATGGAACATCCATAAGTTTTCCATTGAACCTTATAATTCTCTACAATCTTGATTGTCTTTTTTTTCTTTTTTGACAGGCAAGTGTTTATATTTCTGTAACACAGTACATGGGTGTACTGAAACCATATTTACGAAAGACCTCAAAATCTACTGTCCTATCCTTATAATGAGTCTAAGACATCAATGATAGGGGCAATATCATTAGAGTTTATCTGGTTTCACCAAAAACATTTTTTTGAGACAAGGTAACTTTGTATTCACACCAAAAAATTCATCATCCAAAAAATGATGAATTGGAAACTTACATCCCACCCATGGTTATACTTTACAAGTTTCCTTTAAAATCAACTAAGTCTACTATATCCCCTACAAGATTCTGTTTACACCAAAAAAACAAAAGGCTTATACAATTCATTCTAATCTTCTGTAAGTTAGTCTTTTGTCCCTCAAAACTTCTTAAATTTCTTTCTTTCCAGAGAGTCCACCATATGCAAGCAGGGATAGTTCTCCACCAGTGTTCATTTCTCCCTCTGTTCCCAATACCTTTCCAGCTATTTAGTAGTTCCTTTGTTGTGCTAGGCATCACCCATTTAACTCCCAACAGAGCCAAAAACATGTTCCATAGGCTCAATGCTGTCTTACAATGAAGGAACAGATGGTCATTGACTTCTGCTTCCTGTTCACACATGACACATCTTGAACAAAATTGCCATCCCTTTTTCTGTAAAGCCTCATGTGTTAAACAAGCCTTTCTACAAACCAACCAACAAAAACAAGCTACCTTTGGGGGGCATTTGGTCTTCCAGATTAACTTCCAAGGCCAAATGTCCACCATTGACTGCCTTGTGTTAAGATTCCAGTAACATGATTTCACTGTGAACACACCCTTGTTATGTAATTTCCATCTAGGTTTGTCAGGCCTCATAGATAAAGCAGGGTGTGAGTTTAGTACTCCCAATAGGCTAGCAATTTCCCCAATTTCCCAGTCATTTAGTGCTCTTCTAAAAACAAGGTCCCATCCCTGTTGACTCCAAGCTTGGGATACAGAGACATTCCTTTCCGTACTCAAAGTGTAAAGATGTGAAAAGGAGTTTCTAAGACTGTCTTCTCCAATCCACACCTCATTCCAGAAATTAGTTTTCAAACCATTTCCAACAATGATTGACATGTTGTTGTTGAAATAAGGCCATAATCTTCTTATGGTTTTCCAGACACTACACCCAAAGGTTCCCGCAACCTCCTCAGTTGTCCAGTGATTGAGTAAACCATACTTTCCTGCTATGAATCTTCTCCAAATGGCCCTCTCTTCTGAGGAGAACCTCCAAAGCCATTTCTGCAAGAGAGAGGTGTTTTGTTTGCTGAGGTTCTTCAAGTTGAGCCCCCCTTGTTGAGTGTTGAGAGTCAGTTCATCCCATTTCACAAGGTTATAACCTCTCTTCTCCTTGTTTCCTTGCCATAGAAAGGCTCTCCTAACTTTATTGAGTTTTTTTTCAATGCTCTTTGGTATGGAAAAAAAGGCTCATCATGTATGTAGGCATGCCATCAAGAACTGACTTGGTGAGAGTCAATTTGCCCCCTAAAGAGAGATATTGACTTTTCCACCTAGATAGTTTATTCTCGCACCTTTCCAACACCCCACTCCACACCTCTAATTCTTTGTTTTTAGCACCTTGAGGCAGTCCCAAATATTTAGTTGGTAAAGAGTCCACTTGGCAGCCCAAAATAACAGCCAGATCTTGCAAATTTCCAACCTGGTTGATAGGAGAAATGTGACTTTTCAGCCAATTTACATGGAGACCTGAGATACCTTCAAAAATTGTTAGGATGGCTCTCAAATGCTTGATCTGACTTGTCTCTGCTTCACAAAAAATTAAGGCATCATCTGCATAAAACAAATGAGACACTTCCAGATCTTCACCTCTACCTGTCAGCACTGAAACCTTTCACTCATCTATTAGCATTTGCTGTTCTGAGCATATGATTTAACCCTTCCATAGTTAATAAGAACAAAAAAAGTGACATGGGATCCCCTTGCCTAAGACCCCTGTGGGATTGAAAGAAGCCTTCTGTGTTGCCATTTATTATGAGGGAGAACTTCACACTGGAAATACAAAAACTGATCCATTTAATCCACCTACTACCAAAACCCATGTCTTTCAGAATTTTGAGGAGGAAATTCCAATTGACATGGTCATAAGCCTTTTCAATATCCAATTTACATAGGATTCCAGGTTGCTTCTGTTTAACCCTTGAATCAACTAGTTCATTAGCCAACAAGGATGCATCAAGTATTTGTCTCCCTTTCAAGAATGCCATTTGGTGTTCATCTACTAGCTTCCCAATAACTGTTTTAAGCCTTTCAGTTATGAGTTTAGAGATGATTTTGTAAACCCCCCCGATTAGGCTAATAGGTCTGAAATCCTTAAGCTCAACAGCTCTAGGCTTCTTTGGGATCAATGCTATAAGGGTAGCATTAAAAGATTTTTCAAAGACTCCCCTCTGGTGGAAATTATGAATAGTCTGCATCAGGTCCTCCTTCAAGATCTCCCAGCATGCCTTGAAAAATTTCAAAGTGTAACCATCAGGACCAGGGGCTTTGTCTCCATCACACTGTTGGATAGTTTGCAACACTTCTGTTTCTGTAAATGGTCTCTGAAGCCATTCATTCTCCTCATTGGTGACTATAGGACAGCCTGTCAAATCAAAAGTAGGTCTCCATGGCTCATTCTCAGTGTAAAGATTGGAATAGAATTCTATCATAGCACTTTTGATTTCATCAGGTTCTTGCATCTCTTCCCCACTTACAACCAGCCTATCAATTGTGTTGTACCTTCTGTGTGCTGTTGCTAATCTCTGAAAGAACCTGGTGTTCTTATCCCCTTCTTTTAGCCAAAGTGCTCTAGATTTTTGTCTCCATCTCTCTTCATCATGATTGGCCAGTACTTCAAGTTCGACCAGTATTGTTGCCCTAACCAAAAACTCTTCTTCGGATAATTCTCTGTCTTCTTGTGCTCTGTCAAGAACTACCAGTTCTTCAAGTAGGTTGTTTTTCCTGTTAGCCATTTCAGAAAATGTGTTCCTACTCCAATCTTTCAGTTTCTGTTTCAGCAATTTCAGTTTAGTGCATAATTTATAATCAGGGCACCCTACAACTGTGAAGCCATTCCACCATTCCTGGACTTGCTCATTAAAACCCTCGACCTTAAGCCACCAATTTTCAAATTTAAAATAAGAATTCCTTTTTTCCCAATCTCCACACTCCAAAAGGATAGGGTTGTGGTCTGAGGTTACTCTGGGCATGATCCTTTGTCTGATATTCTTGAAGTTTTCCTCCCATTCCGTTGAGTATAAGAATCTGTCTAGCCTTGCATTACTTTGATGGTTTAGTCCCCTAACCCAAGTGTATTTACCTCCGATTAGAATAGGGTCATGTAATTCAAGATCTTCAATCCAATTGGAGAAATCAGCCATAATGTTAGTTGTTCTAGAGCATCCCCTTCTTTCCAACATATGTCTGACTGTATTAAAATCTCCCCCTGTTACCCATGGCCCTCCGGACAGTCCCTTCATTGCAGCCAATTCCTCCCAACATTCGAGCTTTTCCTTCCTGGTATGAGGAGCATAGACACCAGTAAAGCTCCAACAAAAAGAATCTTGCAGCGCTTCAAATTTATATGTGATAGAGAAGTTGCCTTCCTCTACTTTTGAACCCCTCCACACCCTACTGTCCCACATTAAGAGGATACCCCCTTTGCTACCATCTGCTACCATAAAACCACACCTCATCCATCTACTTGGCCATAATTGGAATGCCACTCTTTCTACTCCCTTGTTTACCTTAGTCTCCTGTAAACATATCACGTCAGCCTTCCACTTCTGTAGGCAGGTCTTAACTAAGATTTTTGACGCCTCATTGTTAAGACCCCTAACATTCCATGTTAAGATCTTGACCTTCATTTAAAAGTTAAGCATAGGTTCCTCCCCCTGTTCCTTACCCCTTCCACTTCCTTATTAAGACTAGACTGAAGGTTTTTTAATTCATTTTTCCCTCTGCCTCTGCTTTTCGGAGTTGTGGTTTCCTTCGGTTGTTTCGCTTTGTCAATTTCCATCTTCCTTTCATCAATTCTCATGAGGAGCTCCAGAGTTTCACTTTCAAAACCCTCGAAGGCTACCCCATAGGTATTACTCAACTCCAGTATATGAGAATTCACCCAATTAGATGCCTCTGTCTCAATCACCTCGGGCTCTATTGGATTCTGCATGTCAACTGGTTCTGGTTGGTGTATCTGTTGAATTTGTAGCTCTGCTTCTCTCGACTCAGCTTGGTTGGTAGCTGTATTCGTGGATTCCCCTTGTGTCTGTCTATGTGAGTCGTTATTCTTCAGCTGTGTGTGCGTGTGTGAGGTTTCCTCTACACTTGGGACTTCTTCTCTTCTTTCGTATGTCGCCTTGGAGGAAAGTTCCCAGTTCTTCAGTGCTAGGATGAAATTCTCAGCCAAAACCTTAATATCTTCAAGCCCTTTTAAAGAGGTCATGTGCTGGGCATGTGCATCTTTAATGAAAGAGGCCTTAGAAGATTCTGTTATTTTTGGGGTGAGGCCCAATATAACTTTAGGGTCCAGCATACTAAGCCCATCAATATTAGCCCTATTTCTCACTCCACTAGACTATGCAGAATCACATGGGAGTGCATGTGACAGTGGTCTAGTCCCTTTCAACTGACCCATGTCAGTCCACACCCTTTTATCCAATGGGTCTTGATCAACAACCTTCTAGGTAAAGAGGTTAGAAGCTCCCCCATCTCCGACGTAGGCTCTCGTAGGAAGCTCAGCCCAAATCTGCATCTCGAAGATCACTCCACCATTCTCGACTTTGACCTCCCTCGGAATATTATTTCCATCGCTACATACTCTAATTCTCGCCCATTTGAGGTGGTTCCTCAGTGTGGTCTCCTCCTCGGTTTCGAGCCAGCCACCACAAAGATCTCCAATGGCTTTGAAAATTTTTTGCGACCAGAGATGGAGTGGTAAACCTAGAATCTTCACCCAAGTCGATTTGCCTGTACTCCTCTCTTCTACAGTGGCAACTAAAGGGTTCCACCAGATTAGCTTAACTGGGGTTTTTTTCCATTCCCAGATCCCTTCCATGACTTGTTCTGCTAGTTGTATGGACTTGAATTCAAAGAGAAAAAAATCGTTGCCCATTTCATATACATTCAAGCCATATGCTTGTTTCCAGGTATTGTAGGACCATTTCCGGACTTCTGTCAGTGTGGCATCTACATTAAATTTCCCCACCAAACTCCTCTTGAGCGCTTCACTATGATTGCATATAGGTTCTTTAATGCTGATGACTCCTTTTTGCATTGTCACCTCTGCATTTGCATTTACTCCCCTCCCCTCTCTGTTTTCCCATTTAGAACTTCTGACTATCTCGGCGTAGGGAATGTTTTCATCAACAGTTCTGTATGCCTCCAGGTTGTTTGTGGTCTTGTGAGCACTTATAAACCTTGCCACCTTCTCTGCGATGTCTGCCCACCCTGAATTGCAGGTCAGTTCTGGGATGATGAGAACTGATCTTCTTCTGCCCCTTACACTTATCAAACTGATGTACCTCCCATACTTATTATAGTTACGAGCACCAAAAATCTCAGCTATATCATCTGTTTTCCTCCACCTACGAACTGAGTTCCCTTTAGTTTGGGAAGCCTCCTTGAGAACCCTTACTATCCATTCCATGGATCCTTTGTTGAAAGTTGTTCTCGTGACTGCTTTCCTGCTTCTCTCTGTCCACTCGAACCATATACCAGAGGTCCCTGATATCCTTTCTATATCGAACGATTTGAAACCAACCGCAAAATAAATGATGTTATCCATATCGGTTGAAAATAAACTTTCTAGATCCTGTGTTTACTCCTCTTGATTGAATGCTAAGAAAGGAGAAAGAAAAGAAAAAAGAGATAAAAAACTATCGTATAAGGAGATAGCTGGAGAAAGGGGAAGAAAGTTGGTGGTTCTCAGGTGACCCACCGGAAAGAGAGTTTCTCTCTCTCCTAGGAAGTAGGAGAGAGAGAGTTTTTGGGAACTGTGCCTGAGAGCATTTTTATGTAATTCCTGTCCTTCACCAAAAACATAAAGTCAAAATACAATTAATTTTGACTTGTTGTATAGTATTCTCCATATTCTCAAAAACTCTTAAGGTTCCTCTCCTTTCATATTGTCCGCCATATAGCTATAGGTACAATTCTCCAGTTGTTTCTGTTCTTAGCTTGTACTCCTACTTCTTCCCCACTATGTAATGCTTTTGTGATTTTCCCTGTCATGGACCAAGATATGTTTTTGAGTCTGAGGAATAATCTCCACAGTTGACTTGTGACCTTGCAATGTATAAATAGAAGGACCACTGGTTCTGCAGTTTCCCCAAAAACATCTGGAACATAAAGGGGTCCCCTTTTTCATTTTCATCAAGTTATCTTGTGTCAGCACTACTTCCTTAGCCAATAACTAGACAAAGCAAGCTACTTTGTGTGCAATTTTGGCTTTCCAAATATGTTTCCAAGGCCATTGGAATATCTACTGGTTTGGTTGGTTCATCTTCCTACTTTGTGTTTCCAAGACAAAGCAAGCTACTTTGGTTCATCTTGTTTGTCTTTTCCACCTCATCTTTAGACAAGGAACTTTTACCTCGTGATAGGGTGGGCTTCATTCCTGGACCATATCAGCCTATTGCCTCAATGAATCTACCAGAACTCCGTGTAATTAACACAATTGAAATGGAGTCCTGCATCATACATCCATCTTGCAAAAGCAGATACAACACGATTCCTTAAAATTTTTCTGTAGCTCTCTAAAACAATAGGTCCACCTTTTCTCTTTTCATTTGGTTTTCGCGAGAAATAGAGATTGAGAGGACCCTTGACATTGCTAGTGGTGGATGATCCACTTCCACTAGTTGAAGGGCTCTTTGACATTTTGAGGGAGGCCCCATTGGTGTACTCACTTCAACATCATCAACAAGATTAATTGTGGATGATTCATGGTTCATTTGAGTTTTAAACTCTGTTTTTCTTGTAAAATACTCCCTGATTTCTTATTTCCGTGAATTTGTCCCAGTACTTTTCTTGAAGTAGCTAGAACTTACTTTGAATGTTAAAGCTAGTCAGTCATAAAAATGTTTTTGGAACAGAACACCTATATTTTCAGAAGCTGTTGTTGGAGAGAATGCAGAGGGCGACGAAGTGCAGCCTCCAGAGAGATCTTTCTGGGCTAAATATGTGAGTCTGATTGAATTAGTTTCTTGTAAATATTTCCCGTACTCATCTTTTACTCTTTTCTTGTGATTTTTATTGCAGTGGATGTATTTGATCCCTCTTGGACTCATTGTTATGAATGCTATGACCCAAGCTATGAACTTGGCTGAAGAACAGACTAGTGGACAAGCAGGGGCTCAAGGACAACAGGCAATTGGTGCTCAACGTGCACAAAATACTGTGGTACGAAGAAGATGATAGTTGAGTAAGTTGGAAGTTTGTGCAAGTACTTCTGTGGTTTCTCTTCATTATCGATTTATACTTCCGTAGAATCTGAACCCAGGCCCCGTCAATTTCCTGGTTGCCTTCTTCCAGAGAATGTGGCCTCACACATTTTAATTATAAATTGTATTAGCCCTTCTTAGGTGTCTAAAAATAATGTTTAAGTAGTTTTGATTATATTTAAATTACAGCAACATGTTAATCTTGAAGTATTTTTTCAATTTTGTTCGTTGTTTGAGTTTTCTTCTAGTGTCTTTTATGTAACGACTAGTTGTCTCAACAAGCTTTGAGTTCCAAAAATTGAATTTTACTTTGAAATGGACAGATGCAAAAAGAAAAGCACAGTGATTGGTCATCTGAAACATTGACCAACTTTCGTGGGTGCAGTGTGCACTTGTACTTTCTTCTTGTACGAGACAGCACATATGTCTTAATTGTCTTTGATGCTTCAATTTCTGTTTATTTCATCTCTCTGGAAAGATAACATATCTTTATAGGTCGTTTGAACTCTTCTAGTATCTGTTTTTAGAGTTATAATGGTGCAGGGTCATGTCTGTTTTGATTTCCCTTTTGAGAAAGGATTGATGATTGCAATTAGAAAGATAGGGAGGGCATGGGGTCTGTACTGTTTTATCTTCGTGTATGGTGTAAGGCCTGAGCTTATGCATTCTGCTAGTGAAGCTTTGGTTGAAACAAAAAGAGGGTTTTGCGTTGAAAACATTATCCTTGTGCAAATGCAGATGATGCTTCCTCCTCCTGTCGAAGACCCATCTTTTCTTAGAAGAGAAATCCTCTCAAATTCCGTTCTTGGTAGGAGTTAATCATCATTTGCATTCTACAATTGGTGCTTTATTAGAAGCAAATAGTTGATTCTGGCATTCACTTTTTTTTTTTATAGTTATTCCTGCACACACACAGGTATACGTGATCGATAAGCAATAAGTAGAGGTTTGGACTTATGATTATTATTATCTATTAACTAAATTAAGCTATTACAAATTATTTCCGTGAGTATGATTGACACACACTACTACAATAAACTAATTAGTTAAATTCTAAACAGGCTTTGGAATTTGATGACACGAGATTGTAGGTTATGTCTCTGCTAACAATCATATTCAGATATTCACTAGAATTGACTAATCTATTTGGTTTTGGGAAAAGGCTCATAAATACCCTTCTGAGTCTAAAAATATCCATGTGGTTTATTTTTGGGTTAAAAAATAGCCCTCAAATTAACACATATATTGAGGTTAAATTTAACTCTTTAAAAAAATTAAGTGGTGCTGAATTTTAATTCTAATAATTAAAACTACTCAAATTGTAAAATCCAAAATCACAAGACCTGCCCCCATGGGAAAGTACTGCCATACCTTATTAGCACATTGATTTTTCAGAAAAAGATACTGCATGATTTTCACCCGCAAAATTAAACAACGGGTTCTAATTCCTACGGTATGTTTTAGAACCCAAATCCATGTGTTTTTGTCGTCGTTGGAAGGATTCACATGACATTCCTTCTTGTACTGTCTAGGTGAGTTTCTTTTTCCTGTTATTTTTACTGATTTGGTTTCTCAAAATCCTCCATTAAATTTCGCATAAAGCTTTCTTAATTTTACCCTAGTTGCATTTTGATCAATTTTTTCAAGACAACTTTGTAATGAGCTAGGTAAGAAAAAAATGTCTTCTTGTCAATGACTTTCTTAACACTAAATTTACCTACAAATAGATGATCTTTTTTCTTTTTCCTTTCAAATAAATGTGAATGTACAACTAGTAATGAAAGAGTTTCTGAAAGAATCAAAGTTTACTATAAACTTTTCCAACTATCAAAATAAATTGATGTGAAAAAGCCAAATGATTTATCGTTTAATTTTGAGGGTGGAAACGAGATGGTCATGGTTTTGGGTTTTAAAATTTTGGTGGGATTTAATTATTTTGAATTAAAATGTAGTACTCATTAAAAAATGTCATATGACTTTTTTTAAGAGTTATATAAAATTTATGAGCCTTTTCTCATAGGTTAAAAGTATTTATGAGCTTTTTCCCTTTGATTTATTGCTTGATAAAATTAATATTGCTCGTAAGAATTTTTCAAGCACTTACTTGCCTATTCAAGTTAAACCTAATACCTATATTCCTATGGAATTAGTATTATCAGGAAAGCATTATAATTTCCTGTAAAAACAATAAACCAAGACAATTAAGTATATTTATGTCCTAATTTAGAATTTGTTCTCCAACGTACAGGTTCAAGAACTCGCCTTGTTAAATTGTCGTCTATGCAATCTAGAATTTCACTTTAATGTTTGATTAGATTTGCAGATAGTATTTAATTATTCATTAGACAATCAAATGACTAAGACAAGAATTACATAAATAAACCATTGCGATAAATCGAAAACAAATCAAGCCTCAAACTACAACAACTATGTAGTACCACAACCCTAGAACTAAAAACCTATAATACAAAAGAGAGAAAATGTCACGACCCAGGGGTATACCCTAGATGTAACATGGCGTACATGACCCCGAAGGGATCTTATACAAGAACTTAGCATATCATAACATACGATAATAGAAAAGTACGGAAAGTTTAAAACTTTTCTTTACAATCGAAGTCTTTTTCATAAAAGCAAGCGGAAGTCTTTACTACACTTTTGTCTCAAACCATCTAAACTTAACTTGAATTAAAAGCTTTGGGACACAGCCCACACGATAGTCTCAACATGAAAATAAAAGACATAAAGGAAATAATGAGTTTGTCCTCGAAGCTATGAGGACTCACCAAATCTTCAACTCCTTTGCTCCTTAGAAACCCATCCTCCAAGAATGGAACTCAATCTCCGAAACCCTACATTTGATTAGAATGTAGGCAAAGTATGCGTTAGTACAAAATATACTAAATATGTTAGCTAGCATAATCATAAGAGCATAAGACAAGGGTTAGTCAATATAAGACATAATCCATAATCATATGGAATACTTCATAAAACATCAATTATAAGCATGAGAGACAATATCATAATAATAAGCAAAGTCTCCAACATAAGCATTATTCAGCTCTTAGTCATCTATACCATAATAGAACTGCTCTTAGGTAACCTGAAAGCATACTTGTGCAATGCATGGATAGCATCCCATAATACCACCCAAACTAAGTATACCTCTTTGGTCATATTAAGCATAGTTTATATACATGGTCATGTCTTTAAGCTTTTCTACCATAAGGGCATCATACTCCTAAGTAACCTCAAAGCACACCATGTGAGCCAACATCAGTTCATTTTTCCGGTTGATTTTGTTATTTTAGATTGTGAAATAGATGTTGAAATTCCCATTATTTTGGGAAGGCCATTCTTAGCAACCGGGAGAGCATTGGTGGATGTTGAAAGTGGAGAATTGAAGTTTCGGGTGAACGAAGATGAAATAACCTTTAATATTTGCAAATCCATGAAACACCCAGGTGATATTTCATGTGGTGTCTACTGATGGTATTATCGATGAGGCAGTGGCTAGTGTAAGACATTTGATGTGCATGAATGAACCCCTTGAAGCCGTACTTGCTAATTATGATGAATCCAAAATTCAAGGCTTTGAGGAGGTAGTAGCTGCTTTGACAGGGTTAGGAGGATATTCAAAGACTCCAATCAAGTTGGATATTAACCTAAAAAATAGGGAGAGTCTTCTTGCAAAGCCATCAACAGAAAAACTACCTAATCTGGAATTGAAAGCACTTCCCTCTCATCTCCGATATGCTTTCTTAGAGGCAAATAACACTTTACGGATGATCATTGCAGCTGACTTGCTTGAATGGTAGGTGAAATTGCTCTTTGAAGTGTTGCGAAAACATATAAAAGATATAGGATGGACCATCGCTGATATAGTGGGCATCCCTCCTGGTATTTGTACTCACAAAATCCAACTTGATAATGAGTGTAAGCCTAGTGTTGAGCATCAGCGGAGATTGAACCCACCAATGCAAGAAGTGGTAAAAAAGGAGATCATCAAGTGGTTAGACGCAAGTGTGATCTATCCTATTGCAGATAGCAAATGGGTAAGTCTGGTGCAATGTGTACCGAAAAAGAGAGGTCTCACCGTAGTCCCAAATAAAAAGGGGGAGCTTATGCCGACTAGACCGGTGACCGGGTGGAGAGTATGCATGGATTATCGAAAGCTAAATTTGTGGAATGAAAAGGTTCACTTTCCTATGCCTTTCATGGATCAAATTCTTGACCGGCTATCAGAGAGGGGTTGGTACTGCTTTTTAGATGGGTATTTCGGCTACAACCAAATCTCCATCGCACCGAAAGACAAAGAGAAAACCACCTTCGCATGCCCCTATGGGACTTTTGCCTTTAAAAGGATGCCCTTCGGATTGTGCAATGCTCCGACAACCTTCCAATGTTGCATGCTATCGATTTTTGCCGACATGGTATAAGATTCAATGGAGGTATTTATGGATGACTTCTCAATTGTGGGTGATACCTTTGAGACACGCTTAGAACACTTAAGACAAGTTCTCCAAAGATGTGTAAAGGGGGTTCGTAGTTTCTTAGGACATGTCGGTTTCTATCGGAGGTTTAAAAAAGACTTCTCAAAGATTGCACATCCTTTATGCAAACTCTTAGAGAAAGAGGTGAAATTCCAATTTGATGATGCTTGTATGGTCGTTTTTCGGTGCTTGAAGGAAAAATTAGTATCGACCCCAGTCATTATCAGTTCTGATTGGTTATAATCTTTCGAAGTGATGTGTGATGCAAGTAGAACAACATTGGGTGTTGTGCTGGGGCAGAAACACAATAAACATTTTCACCTAATTTATTACGTAAGCAAGACTCTAAACATTGCTCAGCATAATTATACCGTGACTGAACAAGAGTTGCTTGCGGTAGTCTATGCATTTGAAAAACTCCGGGCATACTTGTTAGACACTAAATTAATTGTTCACACTGATCATGCTGCACTTTGTTACCTAATGGCAAAGAAGGATACAAAACCAAGGTTGATAAGGTGGGTTCTCCTATTGCAAGTATTTGACTTTGAGGTCAAAGATAGAAGAGGTTGCGAAGAATCAGGTGGTTGACCACTTATCTAGGTTAAAGGGCAAGGAGAATGACGAGCCTGAGGTTGACATAGACGATTCCTTCCTCGATGAACAACTGTTTTCAATAACTCTCAAACAAACTCCTTGGTATGCAGATTTCGCCAATTACATAGTGTGTGGATTAATGACGGATGAGTTGAACTTCTACCAACAAAAGAGGTTCATGTTCAACGTTAAAAAGTACTTCTGGGATGAACCATACTTGTTTCGAGAGTGTACAGATCATATCATCAGACGGTGTGTTTCGGAAGAAGAGGCGGTGGAAATTCTCCATGCTTGTCATGCTTCACCGGTTGGGGGCCATCATAGCGGTGTACGTACAACCACTAAAGTTCTCCAAAGTTGATACTACTGGCCATCTCTCTACAAAGATGCACATGAATTTGTGAAGAAATACGCCCAATGTCAAAGGCAAGGTGGAGTATCTAAAAGACACGAGTTACCTCTTAATCCCATTTTGGAAGTCGAACTATTTGATGTTTGGAGAATCGATTTCATGGGCCCATTTGTGAGTTCCTTTGGTAATAAGTATATCTTGGTGGTAATAGATTATGTTTCTAAATGGGTAGAAGTTGTTGCACTTCCAAACAATGAAGGGAGAAATATGGTTCAATTTCTGAAACGCTACATCTTTGCTAGATTCGGTACTCCTCGAGCTATTATTAGTGATGGTGGTTCCCACTTTTGCGACAAATGGTTCTCAGCTACATTGAGTAAGTATGGGGTGAAGCACAAAGTAGCGACTCCATATCATCCCCAAACAAGCGGTCAAATTGAAGTATCAAACCGAGAGATCAAGACCATCTTGGTTAAGACAGTGAATGCTACTAGGACTGATTGGTCTAGAAATCTTGATGATGCACTATTGGCATATCACACCGCTTACAAGACTCCAATCGGTATGTCTCCGTATCAACTAGTTTTTGGGAAGTCTAGCCATCTAACAGTCGAGTTAGAACACAAAGCAATGTGGGGCATTGAAAGCTCTAAATTTGGACTGGACTAAAACCTCAAAAGAGAGAGTAGAGAAGTTAAATGAGTTGGACGAATTCAGATTTCAAGCTTACGAAAGTTCAACTCTCTAAAAGGAAAAGATGAAGAAGTGGCACGATGAAAAGATACTTAAGAGAGAGTTCAAGGTGGGAGATTGGGTGTTACTATACAACTCCCAACTTAGACTCTTTCCCAGAAAACTCAAGTCCTAATGGTCAGGACTAGTTAGAGTGACAAGAGTATTCATCAATGGTGCCATAGAAGTTGAGGGTCAAGAAGGACCTGCATTTAAGGTGAATGGGCAATGCTTGAAATTATACTTTGGAGAATGCCAGGAGATTTCCTTTATTGAGGTGGTGTACCTGAAAGATGCTTGAGAGCATTTCCACGTCGTACCACGACGTTAAATAAGGCGCTTCTTAGGAGGAAACCCAAGTGTTAGTGTTTTAAATAATGTGTGTTGAATTTGCAGGAGTGGGATCATAAGCGAGAAAAAGATGCGCTTAGCGAGTCACCGAACCAGTTCAGCAAGCACTATTTGGTTCGCCTTATGGATCTAAAAAATGATGCTGAGACTCTGGAACATTCGGCAGGACACCTTCACCAGTCGGCGTTTCGCCGATGTGTTTAGGCGACCCGACTTTCCTCGCCCCTTCTTGTCAATGCTGAAAACGTCCCTCAAGGATCGACTGGCGATGTTCTGAGTTCATTATGTGGATCGCCGATCTGTTCGGCAACCCCCTACATTCTTCGCCAATTTGCCTTCTTTGGGAGTGCAGTCTACTGGAACTAAGGGAGATGTGAAGAACATTAGGCGCATCGCCGAAGCATGTGGTGACCTTTTCACTCCATCGCCAACTGGGCATTTAGTGAAGATTCCTCGTTACCCTGCTCTACTTGTTTACACACTAGATTGTTTTCATTTCTTGTTAGTCTTTATTTATTTTGCCTATTTTGTTTCGTTTGCAGTAAAATGCCCGCTCTCTACCCACATTGAGGACAATGTAACTGCTTTTGGTGGGGGTGTGGACATTACTCAGTGTCCTCAGCGAACCTCCTCCTCTTTTTAACACACCTTGCTTGTGTTGAATGAGGTTGTTCTTTTGCAAATTTGAGTGTCGGTTTTGATCAATACCGATGACTTGAATAATGCTTATAATTGAACAAACATGAATGTGCGGCTACGATGAGGCCAAATGAAGTTGCATAGTCAATATGTGAACTCTTTGCATCTCGTTGTGACTAGCCAAATACTGGATTGAGTCTCTTGTGATGAGCTTTGCACACTAGCGAAAGTGTAGAGTCTTGTTTTGACATTGGTGTCGATGCCTTGTGTGATAATCTTACCGTGAACCATGTATGATGACACCTAGAATTTGCCCCGTTAGTCCGGTTAATTAAGTGAGACAATTTTTTGAGATGATCTTAGGCAGCTTTAAAGAGTGTAAACCAATTTGACATTATACCTCTTTTTGTGGCATGCCTTGTGAGTGTGTGAACTCTTCTTGAACACCCCTTGAGCCTTAACCTCTTTTGAAAGAAACATGATGAAAACATAACCTTTCTTGATCCATTACCCAGATTCATGTTTTGTGGCCGGTTTGAATAGCCAACTTAGGTCAAAAGCCTAAGTTGGGGGTGTAAAGAAAAGGCAAATCATGAAAATGCAAAGAAGTCCCTGTTGCCCATGTTTTGAGAAAAATGAAACCCCTCCATAATAAAAAAAAAGAGAATAAAAGAAAGGAATGAAAAAGAAAAAGAAAGAAAAAGTTGTGGAATAAAGTTGTGAAAATACAAAGAAAATGGGATTTCCAGCGGTCCATGGAAGATGAATAAGAGGTGACTTTTGAGCTTGAATGAAAATGAGGAAGAAAAGGAAAGAAGGTGTTGTTCACATCACAATTCATGAGGATTACAGCCTATGAGCCTAAATGATCATACCTTTGCACTCAGCACCATTACAAACCTTGAAAAGACCTTTTTGATCTTGGATGAGCTGAAGCAAAAGTCGATTGGAAAATAAGGGGAAGCCTATGGGTGAAAATCATACATTGTGTTCATCTTTGTGAGTGTGAGCGTTGCGTTTGATTCTAGAACTTTAAATTTTTGAACCATCATGTGTGAATATGGAATCATTCCTTGTGTGAGGGCATTTAATCACCTTTGTTGAGCTTGAACTTGCATTTGAAGCAAGTGTTGTGAGCTTGAGATTCGTTGATATTGGTGAGTCACAACTTGAGTCTTTGAGTGCAAAATTGATCCTTGTGTGAGTAAGTTGAGTCTTGTTGTGTGCATTCATGATTAAATCTTGTGGAGCACTATTTGAGGCATCCTTTTTGAACTGCTGAACTTAAGTTTTACTTGAGGACTAGCAAAAGTTTAAGTTGGGGGTGTTGATGAGTCCATAGTTTAGACTCATTTACGGCTTTATTTTAATAGAATTAGTGTCCTCAAATGCATGTTCTGTGTTAATGAATGATGTAAAGCCTTGAATTACAGATATTTGGAATTAGGAATGATGCATGGACACTATTGATCAAAAAGGCAACAAAGCAAGCTAAAGGAATGAAGAAATGAAGACCTGATGATCGCCGATGACATTCGGCGAATAGCCAAGTCACCAATGTCTTTCGGCGAATCACCAAATCGCCAAGATATCGCCTAAAGTTACAGAAGGCCGGAGCTAAAATGGGGTGAATTCGATGAGCAACAACTATATTCGGCGTATCGGCAATCTAGTCGGTGAAGGACAATCAGGTCTCCAAAAGTGATGAAGAAGATTTAACTAAGTGCTTATGGGCGAGATGGAAGGACAAAGGGCGAATCGCGGAGTCATTCGGCGACCGCGACCTGGATCGCCTAAAGTTACAGTAGCCAGACCATGAAGAAGCGAAAAATAAAGGCGAGATGAAGAACAATCGGCGAATCGCCGATCTGTTGGTGACACCTCACTGTCACGACCCGAGAACACCCCCTAGTCGTAACACGGTGTACTCGACCTCGAAGAGGTCTAATACAAGCCTCTTAGCTCATTCATTGCATACACAATAAAAAATAGTGTGGAATTAAAACTTTATTTAAAACCAACTATTTAAAATCTCGTTAAACATCTTTCAAAGACACAGCGGAAGACTAAGTCTCACATGGCCATCGTTGGACAAACATACAAGATAAGGTCACGACCCTTTATAAAATCGAAAATGCTAAAGTGTATTACAAGGGTCTCAATACAAAACTAGAAACATAGAATCCTTGTCCTCGAACATATGAGGACATACCAAGATAAGTCTTGAGAGAACTTCTAATCCCAAGCTTCACTAGAGAATTGCTATCACTTGCTGGAACGTACACTTTGTAGAAAATAAAGAATGGGGTTAGCACAATTAAGCACTAAGTATGATGACCATGCAAAAACATGCTAAAAAGGACATTTGAGTTCAAATCATACTTGTGTGCCATTTTGATAAAATCTCCATAACATGATATTAAGGCATAATAATCTTCGCATTCAATATATAAAGTTTCATACATCACATTTAGGCAAGAACCATATATAACCCATAAGTACATACATCAATAAGACATTCAACCTCTTATTACCTCTATCTAAAGTTACCTTAAGAAACACCTAAGTAAGACATGAAGTGGCCGCCCATACAACCTCTTCATACCACACCTAGGTATTCCTCAAGGCTACAATAGACAAGAACCTTTCCATTTATACACAACATGCTAAGTAATCATTTCATCAATATAAGCTACTCATTCATCATTTCATTTAGACAATAAGTCAGTATCTTCATTAAGCCATTTAGGACACATTCATTCCTTTAGAGGACTTTCACTCATTAGCCATTAAGGCTTAGGGAACTCACTTTAGTATCTTCAAAGCCTACTCGTGCCATGTGTAGATAGCATCCCATACGACCTACACGTTGTAGAGCCTATCCAATAACTAGAGTGCACATCCCACATGATGGGAGTAGACATTAACCGACATAGACAATGAGAGCTAGACATTGAATCCGGTGTTCTATCCCCACACCGAAAAGAGGTGTTCTACTTGCCTAAGGTAGAACTAGATGATATTATAGCGTTGGTGTAGACCACTAGCTAATATATCTCCTATGTGGGCACATAGTTCTGGGGTAGGAAGATGTTCATTGGAACTCTAGCCTATCATTGGGAGAGTTTCCATCTAACCCTATCCACTCGGTGCTTAGCCTCCATTCCCATAGAGTATTTCATTCACATTTATTGTACTTGAGAGGGCTACCAATACTAGGTCTACCGACCCAAAGTACATTACACAAGAAAGGGCCCTTTCACTAGGTCTTCCGATGTAAGGTACATTAATGATAGCTGATGACTTTCCAAGAAGGTTGCCTTCTACATTGGGTCTACCGATTCAAGGTCATTACTCATTCATTCATGAAAGGGCACCTATACTAGGTCTACCAATTCAAGACATCAATCACACTTCATGGAGGGGATACCACATTTGGTCTACCGGTTCTAAGATACATTCATCACATCACATTCAACTACACAAGGAAGAGGATGCCCTAGGCCTACCAAATCAATGTGCAAGATTACATTAAAATACTAGGAGGACCTTTCACATTAGATCAACCTCATACATGATCATTAAGAGAGAACATACTTTCGATTACAATACAATAATACTACACACAAGATCTTTATTGAGATCACATAAACACCTTCACATTATACAACCATCTATACAATAACATGATAACACTTCAATTCACCATATAATGCCTTCATGGCCATAATCACATCACATTCAAAATATAACCACCTCCACCTTTCAAGTGGATCAATCCATACAAGAACAATTCTACTATAACATGAAGTTAGGTCAACTTACCATTCTCCAAAGCCATAATCACCATTACTCAATTCCCGAACAATTCACCATAATTAGGTATAGGCAACAATAGAAATCAAAAATACAATTCAATCTAAGAACAATTCCATCATCATCCAATCATAACAATAAAACCCACTTCATAAGCCAAATTTAGAAGTTTAGTGAAATCATGGGTTCATAGAGTTTTTCATCTTAAAATCATCAATTAAACATCAACATAATCATACCTTATCAATTGAAATCGTTTGATGCAAGAACCCATGAGTTTGAGTAAGAATTAGGGTTTTTCATAAACATTGGAAACTTGAAAACTATTTTGAAATTGACTCTAGGGTGAAGCTTGCCGTAGAAAAAGGATCACCATACCTTAAACTTGATGAACTCAAACGAAATTGAAGAACAAAACCCTTGAAAATCCACAGCCCTAGCTTGATCTTCACCTTGACCTTCAATGGAGTTCTAGAGAGAACCTTTTTGGGAGGGAAGGGTTTTATTTGAAGAATGAATTGTAAATAGGGAAATTATAGTTTTAATATACTTAAAATACCTAAAAATACATAAAATAACCGTCCATGTCTTAATAGGAACATGGGGGTGAATTTACCAACTCACCTCTCAAGTTGGCCGAAACTTGACAAATTGCAGGGGTGGCTTACGAGACCCCACCTATGGACCGTAGGTGGGCTTACAGAGCATCCTGCTGGTCTGTAGTTGGTGACTGAGACTTGGCCATGGGAGCTAAGGCTACCTAGGCTAAGTCTTGACTTACAGAGGTAGACTTACGGGGCGTCAAAGGACTTACTAGCCGTAAGTCATGGCCGTAGTTCACCCCTTTTTGGCAGCTTGGGGTCAAAACTTAGGGTCCTCCTCAAGGAACCTTAGGGTGGTCCTTTGGGAGTCGTACCCGAACATTTAACCCCTACACATGTCAATCTAGGTACTAGGGTCACTTTTACAAGTTTTAGACCTCAAACAACACTCATCATTTTAACAAGTTACCAACTTCCAAAACACATGCCAAGCTCTAGTTCATCCTATTTCATTTTTAGGGTTGTCACACCAACTTACCTTACCGAGTAATCATAAGCATTGACACTTCAGACTTGTTTAAATTAGTTTTGGCTAGAGAAAGATACTCATTCAAAAAAGAAGAGAAAGGAAATATTGAGGGAGAGAACACTACCAAAGGGTTTTGTTAGTAATTTTAGCAAGATTTAGAGAGATATTTTGTAAGAGAGGAGATTATCAATTAATTTTCATCTATAATTCTCATTTGTACCCAACAATGAGAGTGATAATTAATTTTGATTTTCTTAATTTTAAGATGAGTGGCTAAAACCCTTCACTTGGGGTTTTGATCATGAAGCCAATTGTTGAATCTTACTTAGTGGGTGTTCCTTAATTGCGAATAATGGTGTTAGTTTGAAGTGTGTCTAAGTTGTTACTATTTTTCGAGGTTGAATTGCATGATTTTGTGTAACAATTTCAGTGTTGTGCACTTGCTTGAGAAAGAGGTGTAGAACCAAAGTGGCAATCTTAGCATCCTTAGTAGTGGGTTTCCTTGGTTTCAACTCGAGAGAGTGAAAACAACTGATCAAGCCTTTGTATCCAGCTCGAGAGAGTAGATTTGATGAGGGAAAAGAGTTGAGCTTATTTCGATTGGTGTTGAAGTTCAAGAGAATTCAACATAGAAAAGGTAATTGTTCGAGAGAAAGTTACTTTATATATTGTTCAACCTACCCACAACAAATTATCCCATTATGAGAAATAATGTTTATTCACTTCGTTGAGATTCAATAATTGGCTGATCAATTCCCCAAGCTTTACTCTACTATTTGATTATTTGTGTTGAAGTGTAAATTGATAGTTAAAGCCCGAAATTTGAGATTTGAACATTAATTGTGCAAGAACTGTTTGATTGGAGAGGTTGTGATTGTACTTTTATTATTGAATTTAAAGGAAGTACTACTCCTTGTGGGATCGACCCTAACTCACTTAGTTGGGTTATATTACTATTGAATGATCGTCGACACTTAGTATTGGATGAAGTGTCCCTGATACGTTAATCAATAAGCTAACATACCTTATGAAGATTCACCACGAAATTGAAGAGGTAAGGCTGCTCCTTGAACCCTAGACTTGACCTCCTTTTTCTTCTTCTTCTTTAATGGAGTTTTTGAGAGAATTATTCGGGGAAAAATTAGTTATGATTTTAGGTTGGGGATTTTATGAAGTGTTAAGGATTAATTAATAACTTAGAAACCCTTATATAGGTCTACTAGAAACATATAAAATGACCCTACAATAAACTAACTAACTAAGGAATTTACCCCTCTACCCTTGCTTTGGCCGAAATGGGATAGCTTGCAGGCCCCATCTATGATGCCCACCTACGGGGCGTGGATGGACCCACAGACCATACTGGGTCTTCGTGGGTTGGGCTCTGCAGCCCCTTAACTTGGCCTTGGTCCACGAGGCACCACCCACGGAGCATGGGCCACCCTACGGGGCATAGGTCCCTCCATGGGTCACTGTTTTTTGGCAGTTTGGGGGTTTGACGTAGGGTCCTCCTCAAGGATCCTTGGTTGGTCCTTGGGGAGTTGTACCTTGACGTTAGACCTCTAAAACCTTCATTCCAAGTACGGGAAGTCGTTTTACGACTCTAATCCTCGAATCAAACTCTAAAACTCTCACGAAAAGCTCTAGAACTCTCTAGTCTAACTTACTAGTTTCTGGGGTATTATAGAAAAGGCCCAAAATAGTCCCCCATCATTGGGTTAAGACTCAAAGTCATCCTTGAGTTTTAACATGGAACATTAATAGTCCCTTATGTTTGCAATATTGGTGCACTTTTAGTCCTCCTTCAAAATATTGTCTATTTTTTAACATTGATTTTATTCATATTTTATGTATGGAATATTTAATCATCATTTTATATATATAGTAGAAATAATAACTCCATGTGAGAGATTGTGAGAAGAAAAATATCTTATTTTGTTTAGTAGAAATCGTATTGCAGGTAAAGTCGAGAGGTTCATCACGACGATTTCACGTACAATAGTATATATTTTTCTTTTCTTGCAATGTCATATGTTAAAATGTTCTTAGTTTAGCTATTTCTACTAAATATATAAAAAAGACGATGGGAGATCCCTTACATAAATTATGAACAAAATTAATGTTAAAAAATAGGTAAAAGTTTAGAGGAGGACCAAAAGTGCAACAATATTGCAAACATGAGGGACTATTAGTGCTCCATGTGAAAACTCAAGGATGACTTTGAGTATTAAATGAAAGATGAGGGACTATTTTAGGCCTTCTCTTGATAAAATAAGAAAGAAAACTTAGGAACGAGGTTACAGTCACTAGCTCTCAGCCTGGTCTCTCTTCAAAATCATATTTGACATGTACTTATATTTTGTTGAGACACTCTTGGACCAAAACATCCGTACTAAACCAAAATAGGGTTAGACATGACCGGAAAAGGCTTGCCACGATGTATGACATGCAGTGCTAAGAGGCTTTCTTCAGAAGAACTTTTTATCATTCAACCATCCTACTATGCTACAAGGCTATTGATGAGTGGCAAATTTGCACTCATTTGTTGCTTTTTAGATCAATCATTAGTATCTTCAATGTCTGTATTATGTCCTATTTTAATGATATTTTACAATTATGGAGGCTAAAGGACAAGGTCATGATGAATGAATGAAAAAAGAGGTCAAAAACACTGAAAAGAGTAGAAATCACCAAACTGTTGATCACCTAAACAAAAAGGCAAACCGCCTAATAGGTTGATTATCGTCGAAGTTGACAGTATTTGTTGTCCAAGTATCAAGGAAGATTGGCAAAGAGAGGTCACATCAGTGATGTGCCGAATTAATAAAGGCAAACCCAAATACATCGCCGAAAGTGATATGTTGCTTAGTGAAAATGAAGGCTATATTAGACGAACAAGGTGAATTTGCGACTCGCCGATCGTGAAAGGTGTATTCTATCGAGTCCGTCCATTGAAGTTCAAACACCTGAAGCCTGAAGCCAATAAAGGGCGAGCTAAAAGATAAAACAATGATTTGTCGAATGAGTTCGACGAGCACGACTAATGACACTGAATGGGTTATGAAAGATATTTTTGGGAAAATATCAATAGCTTGGAAGAGAGAGAAACTAGATCATTTTATTAGTTTTTTTATTCTTTAAATAGTGAGAAAAAAGAATATTTGTCACGACCCAGGGGTACCCCTAGATGCAACATGACATATAGAACCCTGAAGACTTCATACAAGCCACTTAGTCCTCATAACATAAAGTAGTAGAACATTAAAGGGTAAAACAACATTTAAGTCCAAAACAATTTTATAGAAAAGCGAAAGTCTAACTCATGTCTCAACATAACCATCTATTACAATCGAATGAAAGTGGGCCTAGCCCATACATCATGTTCAAAAAGGAAATATGAAAGTAAAACTACAATAAGGGAAATCCGTCCTCGAACCATGAGGACTTACCAAGCTCGGAAAGAGATAAGTCCAAGCTCTAGCCACTAGAATGGAAACCCTGCCTGTCGGACCCTACATTTGGGAGAATGTAGGCAAAAGTATGTGTTAGTACATAATGCACTAAGTATGATAGCTATGCATAAAAATATTTAAAACATGTTAAAATGACATTTCATTTCATGATATGCAACTTACCAAGTTTAAACATCATAGAAGAAATAGTTGGAAAACATAGGTCATAACATCATGGTCAATGCAAGCTAATCATCTTTAAGTCATTGAACACATATGGGATACTTCTTTAAGTAAGCTTAGTTCATTAGTCATCTTGTTGTGGGAGAATTAGCCTTAATCGACAGAGAGACAATGTGAGCTAAAACATGATCACCCGGTGTCTCCCACACCGAAAGGGCTGTTCTACTTGCCTAAGGTAGAACCATGAACTTCTAGCTTAAGTGGATCCACTAGCTAATCAACCTATGGGTGCACATAGTTATGGGATAAGGAGATTTCTACTAGAAACCCGGCCTCTACTGGCGGGAGAGCTTCCATCTCTTGAGACTTCTTTTAGAAACCCGACATGTACTAACGAGAGAGGTTCCATCTCAATGTCAATATCCACTCGGTGCTAAGCATAATTCCCATGAAATAGTATTTTCTTACTTATTCTCATTATCCATGAAAAGGCATGTCATTTTGCCAATCCAAACTAGTTCATTAGGATAGATCTTATTCATTGATTCAATTAGGTGAGAATAACCTTTCAACCTAAGAATCCTTTCAATGTGAGAAAACCTTTCACATCATGGTTGTAAGTGTTTTATGATAATATCCTTTAAATAACAAAACAACAACAACAACATTGACAATTTACTCTCAAAGCACCCTTAATTGCACTTACATAGGTTTGATAAGATCATGCATAAACTCATACTTTGCCATTTCAAGGTTCAAAAATACTTTCAATCACCAAATCTAGAATTCTAGCATTAGATAGGGATTTTATCATAATTTCATTTAATTCTATTACTTCATGCTTTAGGTCATAAAACTCATCTTTCATAATCAACAACCCAACTCTATGAGATCACAATTTGTAAAACATGGGGGTTTGCATGGGTTCATAGGGGAAACATCATAAAATCATAGTAAATCATCAATTCATGCATATTTAAATATAATTAAATCATTAAGATCAATAATCAAAAGAACACATGATATTTGAGGAAAACCCCAGTTAATTGGGGAATTCTACCATTTGAAATAGAGTAATTTGGGAATTCCATAAGTGGAAGGAACCCATGGATGAAAGTTACCATACCTCAAGTCCAATTGCCTATCTTCAATGGAGAATTTGGATCCTTAGCTTCAAACGCTAGTTGAACCTTCTTCTTCTTCAAGTTCTAGACAGATAATATTTGCAAGGAGTTGGTTTTCTTTTGGGATTTAGGAAGAATGAATTAAGTGGAGTGAATTTGGGGGTAAAAAGACTTATATAGGGCTTCTAAATATAGGCAAAACGACATAGTATATGAATTAATTAATTAGGAAAAGACCCAACTGCCCATGAAATAATTGCCACATAGTGATCCATGACACAACGACCGATGGAACCTACGGCCTGTCCTGCACGTCTGTGGTCTAGTCAGAAACTTTTGGCCAGTCGACGGCCACTGGACCACGGGGTGTGGTCCAACCTACAGTCTGTAGGCTGCCACCGTGGTCCATGTCTGGACAACTCCTGAGCCACCCATCCACGGACCTACCTACGGGCCGTGGTTAACCCTTGTGGATGGCACCAGAGAGTTCTAAAATTTACTCCTTTTTGGATAAGGGGTTTTACAATATTAAGTTTTGTTCTTAGTTTTGGGGTGTTGGCTAAACTTGTAATTGACAATTAAGGGTTGAAAACGAAGTGAGTATTGAATATTATTGTTCCATTTCAACACATTAATGGCTGCTAACATAATAGGTATAATTTCTTTGCTTTTTATGAAGTGTGGTGAAACCCCAAGTTTTAGGTGTGTGGTTATGGAGTTGGGTGTTGATTTAAACTAGTGGGTCTTTCACCTTACTTTGTTTTATTGTTGTTCAACCATGGATTTGAGTTGTTTAGCATGAACTTAATTTAGGGGTTAAGGTGATCAACTTAATCCTCCTCTAGATCTCCAATTGGTGCTTGAAATAGACCAATAGGAGTGAGTAATTAACTCAATGTGTGCAACTTATATTATTTTAGTTGCAAAAGCAAGGTATTGGGTTGATTTGTGATTGACATAGATGAGATGGAGAGAAGATTCTACGAACGAATGCTATGAGATCGAAAGAAGATTAGTGTTACCAATGATTACCCTGCTTATCCATGGTTGTTGAGCTTTATAGAGCAAGCAATTGTACCCTTAATTAAAATTACTGCAAACCCCACAACCCTAGATTCAATCAAAATTGTCTAACCCCTGTTTTCTTTAGTTAATTGTCCATAGTCGATTCCAAAGTTTCTTGATTAAATTTGGTGGAATAATCCACTCACTTGCTTTAATCGCTACAATGAGTTAGTCATATCTCAATTTCCTCTTTGAATTCTTATCCTTATATCACTCCTTGTGGGATTTGACCCGTCTCTTCGTTGAGTAATTTTATTGACAATGTCTCCTGACTCTTCTAATCATTTTAGGGTAATTTGAGTGTTATCAGCTATCACAATTTAAGTACTCACATTAAATCTCCAGTGGGCAAATAATATATCACCAACTAAACCATCCCATAACTATTTTATCTAACAATTTTAAAATTATTCAATAGGAAATAAAAATTTTGAAGTGTAAATAAGATAAAAATGTGAAAATCTAACTATTACAATCCCCAAAGTCAAAATTCATCATATCAGGATTCCGACTAATATTGACTAATAGTAGCAAAAACTAATCTAAGTAAAATAATGTCCGAAAAGAAAGAGACATGTGCCATTAGGAAGATATGTGGCAGCTAGATAAGAGTGGCTCACCCTCAAACCGGTCGATTGGCTGCGCTAGATATGACATCACGTAAAATATTGTGCATCTATGACTCGTAAACCCTTCTACGACCCGTACTAGCTGTTCGTACACTTCAGACTATATTTCACCATTCTCTGATCATTTATCTACGAGACCATCTATAGCTCGTAGTTCAAACTACAACTCATAGAATTACGCGTAAATGACCACACTTTACTGTACATCTCACTTCTAACACTTAGCTACCAAAAACCTGTTTCCTGCAAAACAACGACAAAACTCTTTAAATCTACTAACAATGTGCTAAAAGACTTGACAAGAATCTTAATTTTTAAGCATTACAAGTGTCATAAATTCATGACCCATCAACACCCTCAACTTAAAATCGTTGCTTTTCCTCAAGTGACTGACTCAACTATCACATTATGACACCTAGGAAGAGAAGACTAAGAAGCTATGACAATTCGATGGATTTTATCAATATAATTTAAAATCACGACATGCTCCTCTTTTTTCAACAACCAGTGCATAATTGTCTCTTCTCCAGCCAACACATACAGATCAATGGATGACATTATATCAACATCTAAGGCTATATACACAGTCAACAATCACATAGATAATCAATTTCCAATAGTTCTACTCATGCCCTCAACAGAAAGAAGTTTTGTTTGCACACTATATCATGATTTTGAAGAACATGGACTAGGTTCACACTCACTCTCACAAAAAAAATTCAAACCATGTATGAATAATACCATAGGCTTGCTCTTATTTTAGTGCTTTGACTCTTGGACAATCGAACTAGGATCACTATAGTACTTTACTTGGCTTGTAATGTAGGCTCGAGGATGGGTGTGGTAGATTTGGACATAATGACTATTGCCCTTCTTAACACTACACTACTTAACTCCAATTTTTATAACCAACAATCATTCCTCTCTCATTCTCTTTTTCTTCATTATCTCTCTAAAAAAAATTTCAACTGTCGTGTTTTTCATTCATCATTCCATTCATTCATTTTTTAAAATCTTTTACAACTGCCACACCCATTTATCTCTCATTACGCATCACTCTATTTTTTTATACCCTTTTTATTTCTTGTTTTCCTTTACGGTAGCCACCCTCAACTTAGGCATTTTTCCTAAGTTAAGGTGCACAATGTCCAAGTAGGGACCATGGTGAAAGTACAGGTTAATCATGAACAAAGGGAAAGGTCAATCGGGTATACAATAAAATGATCTATTTTCAACCCAAATATTTGGATCAAGGAATAAAGCACTTTCATTTGGGTAGTTATTTTAAGGCTAAGTGGGATAATTTCAACAACGACCTATGATCCTTTCCTAAACAATAGTTCGACAATCATAGCACGACTAATGGGGGCAAGTTTTGAATTGGTACACAAAGTAAAATTGATGCAACTATCTCACACAAACATGACATAGAGTCTCACTATTAATCATTAATTTATCAAGTTCATTTTCTAGATTAAGTCATGCTTATTATATTAGTATATATCATGACATGCAAAGATCTATCATAGTCACACTTATCAAAGCAGTAAACACAACACATCAATAATTTAGAGAGGTCTTATTTTTATTCAAAAATCAACCATCATGCCATGTATTTTAGCGTTCCTATTCTTCTTTCACTTTTACAAAACATGTTGGTTCAACAAAAATTAAAGGTCCTTGGGGCAAAACGACAACAAGAAACACCCAAGGACACACACGAGTGTCTGGGGTACTCAGACTTCGCCGAGAAACTCAACAAGAAAATTTGGACAAGTATCTCGGTTATTAAGACTTCTCCAGGAGATTCGTCGCAGGGACTACCTACACCCCTCTAAAAGAGGTGTGTGTTTTCCTCAATGCACTAAAATGAAAATAAAAACAAGGGGTGAAGACAAACATTTGGAGTTTATGTGTCGATGTCCGTATGAGTGGTGGATGGGTCTATAACACCTCAAAAATTTGAACTTGGAATGAAAACGAGAAAAGGGAAGTCTACAGAAGGTTTACCGGGACGTGAAGAGGTCCATGACCTATCACTCCACCCATGAAGTTGCACCCAGCGACCATGAAGGATCACAGGCACTAAGACGATCATTGAAGCTTCACATGGACCGTGAAGTCGCCCGTGAAAGGGACTCATCAACTTTTAAGTTTTGGGTCAACTTCAAATGATCATATCTCTCTGCACAGAATGAATTAGGTGGGCCATAACATATCAAATTAAAGGTCTTTGAGTCCTCTTTCCAACACCACAAAGTTTTCCTAATTTAGAGCCCGAAGTAAAATGTTAGGCTTGTTTTAGTGAAGCCTTGCCGGGCAAGGCAACATGACGACCCACTGGATGGGCGGTGATGTTTTAAACGGCCCGTGAAGCAGTAGACAGATCATGAGACTGGCCATTTTGGGCATGTTTTCAGTTTTAAAAGTTGGGGTCGTTTTGTTCTTCCCCCTATGCGTTTAGTGCTTAAACTACATCATTTTACTTCGTCGAAGCCTAATTAATTAGTCAAAAACTACCTAAAACATACATTCTCCAAAAAATGATCTGACTTAGAAAGAAAATAAGAGAAAAAGGAGACTGTTTTCTCTCCAGAACAAGCAGAGCTCTCCTTCAAGTTCAGCCCTGAAATCCAAAGGATTACTCCATAATTTTCTTCACCCAGTATGTCATGATCCTAGGTAAGCCCTAGGTGTAACATGGCGTATAGGACCCCAAGAGGCCCTACCCAAGCCACTTAGCATACATCATACAAGATAATAACAATTCAGGAAAATTTAAAAGAACATTTTTCCAACAGTTTTTTAAAACAAAATGGAAGTCTAAACAATGTCTCAAAGACATCTAGTTCAAAGAGTGATCGGGACGTAACCCGTACATCACATATAAAACTAAAAAGTAAAGATAATAGGAAGTAAAGTCTTGGAATTCGGAATATGAGGAGTCACAAATCTTCAATATCTATTAAGATATCCCTAGCCCACGGGGGTGCAAATCTGGAGCGTCGGACCCTATATTTGGGATAATGTAGGCAAGAGTATGCGTTAGTACAAAAATGTATCAAGTATGATTGCAATGCATAAAGATATTAAATCATGCTAAAAAGTACTTGTTCATGATATGCCATGACCAAGATAAAACATGGGATAAAAGAGTTAGAAAGATAAGTCATAAAAACATGGTCAATGCAAGCTAACATCTTGAAAACATTTGTGAGATATTTCTTGAAATAACCTTAATTGATTAGTGCGAGAGATTTACTTTCAACTCACATGTAAGACCATGTGAGCTATCAACATGGAATCTGGTGTCTACCCCACACCAAAAAGAGGTTTCCTCACTTGACAAGGTAGGAATCATGAACTTCTAGCTTACGTTGATCCACTAGCTAATGTCTATCTAGACAACCTATGGTGGTACATAGTTTAGGGGAAATGGGTAATCGCCTCTTCTCCACTCGGTACTAAGCATAACTCCCACATAATATTCATTATTCTTAACTTTTCTTAACATTTATGAGACATGTAATCGCCACTTGTCTTATCATTGGAAGTCATGGGTAATTGCCGCTTGCCTCATTAATAGAATAAATCCTTAACTTTGATTCATTTTAGGTGAAAAGACCTTTCAACCTTAGAATCACTTATGTGAGAAAACCTTTCACATTCATATATTGAGTAATTATGTGAGAAATCCTTTTACAACAATCAACCAACAACAACATCATTTATGCTTTACTCTCAAAGCAACATACATAATATTACATCAATTTCAAATGAACATGCATATTTCCATAATTCACCTTTCATAGTTCAAAATCTACTATAAATGATCAAAATCTAGAAAACATGGGTTAAGCATGGGTTCATGTGGATTCATCTTAAAAACATGGAATTATCTCAATTTATGCATAATAATTCATGAAACAATCAAATAAATCAACATTGAAAAGAACCCCTGACATAGAAGAAAAACCTAACTTAAATTGGGGATTTCTTGGTTCAAAATTGATAAATATAGGAACTCTATGGAGGAAAAGGCTCCATAGATGAAGACTATCATACCTTGATGCCAAAAGCTATAAATCAATGGGGGATTAGGAGACTTGATCTTGAAACCCTAGCTTTCTTCTTCAAACTTCTACAGAGAGAAATATTTGAGAGGATGACTTGATCTTCTTTTTAGAATTTGATAGAATGAATTGATTTGGGTATTTTAGTGGGTAAAAATCCTTATATAGCGCTTAAGGTAGAAGGAAAAACGATATAGTATTGAGTCAAAACAATTGGGAAAAGACCCTACAACCCCTGACTTAAAATTACCGAATTGACTCACTGAAGCCCAAAGCTGTCACGACCTAGGGGTACCCCCTAGATGTAAGATGGCGTATAGAACCCCAAAGGACTCCATACAAGCCACTTAGTCCTCATAGCAAAAGCAATAGAACAATTTAGAGTAAAACAATATTTCAAGTCTAAAAGTTTTTCATAAAAGAAAGCGGAAGTCTAGACACTTTATCTCATCATAGACATCTATTACAATATTGAATGAAATAGAGCCTAGCCCATACAACATGTCCAAAAAGGGAAAGTACATGAAAGAAACTAAGCATATGAAATCCATCCTCGAACCATGAGGACTCACCAAGCTCGGGAACACTCAAATCCAAGCTCTAGCCACAAGTATGATCACCTTTAGTGCCGGACCCTACACTTGGGAAAAATGTAGGCAAAAGTAGGCGTTAGTACAAAAATGTACCAAGTATGGTAGCCATGCATAAAAACACTTGAAACATGCAAAAAGGGACATTTCATTTGAAAGCATGCAATTTACCAAGTTTAAACATCATCATAGAGGTATTTGGAAAACATAAGTCATAACATCATCTTTAAATCATTTGAACACTACGAGATACTTCTTTAAGAATGTCTTAGTTCATCATTTCTTTATGTGGGAATAAGACTTAACCGACAAGAGACCATGTGAGAGTCAACATGGAATCGAATGACTCCCTCACCGAAAAAGGGTGGTCTACTTGCCTAAGGTAGAACTGGTAACTCTTAGCTTAGGTGGATCCACGAGCTAATAACCTACAGGGGAACGTAGTTATGGGATACAATGATTGCTACTAGAAATACGAACATCAACTACGTGAAGGCTTCCATCTCATGAGACATACTTGGGAAACCTGGACTCTCCTACGTGAGAGTTTCTATTTGGAAGCCCAGACTCAACTTCGTGTGAGCCTCCGTCTCATTTCAATATCCACTCGGTGCTAAGCATAAATCCCACAATTAGTTATTAAGTCTTCGCTCATGTCTCATGGATGGATGTCCTTAGCAACCAATCCAAGTTAGTTCATTAGATCATGCGTGAGCACTCATGACCATCCATTATTACTTTTACTCTTAGATTCAATTAGGTGAGAAAAACCTTTCAACCTTAGGATCCTTATTATTGTGAGAAAACCTTTCACATTAATTTTCATATGACTTCATGAGAATATCCTCTCAATCAGCCCACAACAACAACATAATCATTGACACTTTACTCTCAAAGTGTTCTTAAAGCATTTGCATAACCTTCATAAAACATGCATAATCTCATACTTTACCTCCTTGAGGTTCACAACTTACTTTCAATCAACACATCTATATTTTAAGCATTAGACATGGATATCATTATAATTCATGTGATTCTATCACCTCATGCATTAATTCATAAAATTCCTCTTTCATCAACAAGACTCACATCATATCATCAATTTTGAGAAAATAGGGGAATCACATGGGTTCTTGGGGATACATCATAAAAACCATAGGAAATCATCAATTCACGCTTAATATAACTCAATTCAATCATAAAAATCAAGTTTGAAAGGAACCCATGACTTTTGAATCAAACCCTAACTTTTGGGGATTTCTATCTTTGGAAATTGAAGGTTTTGAGAGGACTCCATGGATGGAAGCAACCCATGGATGAAAACTACCATACCTTAACTCCAATTTCTAGCCTTCAATGGAGGAATTTGACCCTTGGCTTGAAACCCTAGATGAATCCTCCTTCTTCTTCTCCAAGTTCCTAGAGAGAGAATATTTGAAGGAATTGGTTTTCTTTTGTGAATTTGGAAGAATGGACTAAATGGGTCTAATTTGGGGTGAAATGGCTTATATAGGGGGTCGTAGATATAGTTAAGACGACATAGTATAGGAACTAATTAATTAGGAAAATACCCAACTACCCCTGAGTTAACCATTAGCTGTCACCGACCTACCAACTGACGGACCCAGTCAACGGACCGTGGATGGACCAACGGTCCGTCTTGGTGAACCATGGTTAGTGGTCAGAGTTTTTGGCCCTGAACTACGGTCACTGGACCACGGAGCATGGACCGATCTACGGTCCATAGGTCCGTTTCATGGTCCATCCTTGGACACTTTCTGAGTGACCCATCGACGGACCCAGGCGATGGGCTGCGGTCTGACCCACGGTCCGTCCTGGTGGACCGTCATTTGGTTATCAGAGACCATGATTTGGGGCTCCAACCCACGAACCACCCGTACGGTCTATGGTTCCACCCACGGCCGTGGTTGGCCTCCGTGGCTGGCACCTACAACTTCCCAAAATCAAGTTCATTTCCCTTTTTCGGATACGGGGCTTTACAATATCTCCCCCTTAGGACCATTCGTCCTCGAATGAGACTTAAACTGATTGTAAAAGAGTAGGAGATAAATTATCAACCCAACCTAATCAATGCAATGTATACAACGGATTAGGAACTACCGACTCCAAGTTAGGACGTTTTCGAAACATCACAAAAGTGGTGACTTAACTCGATCAGCCCATTATGCATTCAATGCACATAAATAAATAGGGGACATCAACTCCAAACTCAACATACTCAAATGAAACACAAGGAAGTAGGAACTACATCTAACAACCCATCATGCATGAAACTTTCAACATTTCTCATTGAAATGACCCAAAAGGTTCTTAAAAATGTGCTTCGGAAGTTACCGGAAACTTGTTTAGCTATATAAAAAAAATTCCATTTTATTTTTCGAAAATCTGACTTCATATTCTTGTTTAGGGGGTCAAATGGAGTGGGAAATGGGTCTAACCCAAATTTTAGAGCAACCGTATCAAAATCCGAAATTTCCAAATGAAGCCTTTTTCGAGGGTCTACTTTGGAGGGTCATATCTCCTAGCACACAAATAATTGGGTGGCCCATAACATATCCATGGAAAGCCCTTGGAGTTAGCTACCTAACGCACTTTATTTCACCTCATTCGAAGTTCGGACGAAGAAGTTATGCCCATTTTCGTAAAATCTGTCCGGCAGAAAATGCAATTTCCAGTGAGCGTTTTTACTGTTCACCCGCCTCATTTTTTTTTTCTAAGTGTTGGACCCTTTTTTTTTTTCAAAGGGCATATGTTATTTCCTATATACCATTAGTTCAATTCCCATCTCTAAAACATTTCCCAAAACACCTCTCCCATACTTAGACACATTTTCTCTCAAGTTCTCTCAAGAACCCTAATCCAAAACCTTCCTCAAGATTGAAGAGACTCTTGCTCCAAGTTCCAAGCTTCCATTGAAGACACTCTCAAGACCTTCATAAGAACTCAAGGTATGTGGTGTTGAACTCATGGGTCCTTCCACCCATAGTGCCTAGACTCTATTCTACTCACTAATTCATGGTTTAAGTTAAGATTCATAAATTAGTCTTGTTCTTTGTAATAATTTCCTGCACATTGAATTTTAAACATGAAAAGTGATTGTTTTGAGCATGTTGTGACTCTAGAACTTGAATCTAAATTTGGAATGGATGTGGAGATTTTCATGTGGTATTGTGGGTGTTAAAAGGTGTTGTTGTAGGTTGTTCACTGGTTTGGCTGCATAATTACTACCCTATTTTCCATGCTCTTTGATTCCATTACATGCCTTCAAGGTGTTTGACAAAATGTCCAACTATGGAGAATTGATGAATCGATGCTTTAAAGCTTGAGTTATGAGATGTATGGCAATCCAGAGATGTGTTGATGACAAACTAAGCTTGTGTATATGTTCATTCCATACGTGAGATTGCATTAGAGCCTAATGGGAATTTCCTATATAAAGTGTTGCATGACCATGCCCGGTCCGGGGGAAAAGAACCGGACAACCATGTGAGAGGTTTATATCTCACCACCTAGGATGCTTGGGGTGTGACCAACATCAACCATGTGAGAGGTTTATATCTCACCACCTAGGATGCTTGGGGTGTGACCAACATCAACCATGTGAGGGGTTTATACCTTGCCACCAGGGTGTCCGGGTGTGAACGGCATCCCCCATCCTAAGTTGGGGTTATAGATTGGTTGGATCATGCATACACATATGATATCTACTATTAGTATAGATTTACTTAAACATGTTTTGACTTCACTTTGATCATGCATCCTCATATTGTTATTCATAATGCCTATGAAACTATTTCTTGTATTTCGATTGTGTCCTTGTCTATTGTTGTGTTGCACCCCGCATACTTAGTACATTCCAAGTACTAACGCATATTTTGCCTACATGATGTCACCATGTAGGGACCGGAGCTACTCTTGATCCTTCTCTCCATTCACGTGGCTAGTACGGTGCTTATCCGAGTTTGTTGGTGAGTCCTCAATGATTCGAGGGCTATGTTATGTTTCCTACTCCTATGTTTTGAGACTTTAGCTTGCAATTGTATTTTGACTATGAGGGGAGCCGGTAGTATGTCATGGCCCCCGTCCTATCTATGTATGTAGAGGTGTGCGTTGGACAAGTATTTTGTAAATGAGCTTGACTCTTGTTCTATGATGTCTTTTTGAAATGGTTTGCCCTTTGTCCCTATTTCCCGTTAATTAATGTTGATTGTACTTCTGCGACCGATGAAGTGTGATGACAAGTTTGAGAGGCTTGTTTGGGGTTCCTTCGGGTTCCTCATTGGCCATGTCACGTCTAGGCCCTAGGCTTGGGTCGTGACACTCATGTTCTAGGAAGAACTACCTTCTCCAAGCTTTAAAGCATGCTCAACAAAATCTCATGGAGCCAATATGCAATTTACTCTCAAATGCATAATTAAAACATGTTCATTAATTCATCTCATGAAGTCAATAGGAAACTCATACTCAATGCACACTAACATGAGGAAATTTAATCATATAAACTCATTTTCTTTCTAAATATAAGCTTTCATGAACATTCATAATCATAAGGGAATCATGGAAACACATAAATCACACATGACTCCTAAATATAGAACAAACAAAAGGAACTCATTACCTCAGGCTAGAGTAGGGGTAGAAGGAAAAATATGAGGATATCGGGACATCATATCGGCCTCGGCCTCCGAATAGCACCCTTAACTAAATGATTCCTCCACAATACTTTTACGGAAGGAACTTCCTTAATCCTTAACTTCTTAACTTGTCGGTCCAAAATGTCAACCGGAATTTCCTCATAAGAGAGACTTTCATCAACTCTCAACCCTTCTAGGGGAATTATGGATGTCGGATCTCCAACACACTTCTTAAGCATAGGGACATGGAAAATTGGATGCACCGATGCCAACTCATTTGGCAAATCTAACTCATAGGCAACCTTAATACGCCTCAAAATTTGATATGGGCCAACATACTAGGGACTAAGCTTCCCTTTCTTACCAAACCTCATTACCCCCTTCATAGGCGAGATTTTCAAGTAAACTCAATCATGAACATCGAACTGAAGATCCCTTCTTCTAACATCTGACATGAGACTTTTGTCGACTTTGAGCCATTTTGAACCTTTCTCTAATAAGTCGAACTTTCTCAATAGCTTCATAAACTAGCTCGGGACCTATCAAAGATACTTCACCTACCTTACAGAGGTTGCAGGTGCCATCCCAGGAGCCAACCACGGCCCGTGGGTTTACCAATGGATCGTAGGTGGGCCATGGGTAGGTAGTTTAGAAATTGGTCCAGTCATGGACCATGGTGGGATCTAGAGATCGTAGGTGGGTCCACGCCCCATGGTCCAGTGGCCATCGTTTGGCCCAAAACACTCTGACCATGGACCATGACTGACTAGGTGGACCGTAGGTCAGTCGACTATTTGTTGGTGAGGGTTCCATCGATCTAGAGCTGGCAGTTATTTTAATGGCATATGGATCTTTTTCTGGTTTTAATTAAATTAACATGGTGTCGTTTTGACTAAACCTAAACCACCTATATAAGGATTTTAGACCCCTAAACTCACTCAATTAAGTCATTCTATGAATTCCCAAAAGAAAATCAAAATTCTCTCTCAAATACTCTCTCTAGAAGGTGGAAGAAGAAGAAGGAGATTGAAGCTAGGTCAAGATCAAGTCTCCCAATCCTAAAGATTTTGTGGGCATTATGACTAAGGTATGATGTCTTTTCATCCATGGGATCCTTCCTCCCATTGATTTGATGCTTATTGTGACCAACGACACTAACTTATGGTACAAGTGTCTACGATCGTCGATAATATAGTAACCCAACCAAGGGTTGGGGTTGTGTCCCAAGGGAATGGTTTTGGTAATTAATAAAATTAAGTTCTAATTAGTCATAGCTAAAGACATATATGAATAAAAACATTAGAAATATAAAAATTGACACAAATGTGTCAAATATCAAATGGTGTTTGTTACAAGTGTAATAAAAACAACAAAATTTAAAGGGAAAGCAAGTATGGGGAGAAGTTCTTGGGGTGTGACCGCAATATAAGTTGATATAAATCGTTCATTACATGCTTTCGATAGGAAATTTTCAAGTTAATAGTGACTAGACTAAGCTTTAGATGGAAATAAGTTCCCTCTCGGGCAACTTACCCCATGTCAAATGGGTTCCTCTCGGACACCCATTTGCCGTATAAAGTCAGCCTACACCTTACCCCACTCACTCTCTCGAGCCGAGTGTTAGGATATGGGACTATGGCTCACCCTCTCGGGCTGAACCTCATGTCGACCCACTCCTTAGGCCATTAGTCTAGCGATCTTGGTTCCGCGACCTCTCTCTCGTGCAAACCAAAAACACATGTGTAGTTTTGTATTCGCAACTATAAACCCATTAAGTTAAACCACAACCACTAGGTGAAACCACAATTAAAATACATCTAACCTATCAGCAAGCAAGATCCAACAATAATATCAACACATATTTGCAAAATTACACCCCAAGAATGGGGCTTTTAGCCACACATCAACAGATAGAAATTTATACATAAATGAGCTTGCATTCAAATGGGTATGAAGATTTAAGTCTTGTTACAGGCCAAGAATGAAGAATCCAAGAGACCCAACTCTAAATCTAGAAGATGAAACCCTCTTTTTTTCAAGTCTTCAAAACCCTCTCAAAATCAAAGCAAAAATACTAAAAAGTACTATTCTATATGAAAATTATAATAATTGTTCAACTACTAAAACTACAACTCTAACTAGTAGTTATAGTTTTCATAGATTTGTGTTCCAGCGGATCGTTCGGCGTCGTTAGTTAGAATTGCCGATCAACTCGGTGATTCGCCTTTTGGTGTAGGTCATCACCGTCTTGCACTGGTCCTCAACATCAAAGGGCTCTGGGTCATTGGGCGACATGGTACTACTTCGCGGAACTTCTCGGCGATGCGCCGACTGCTCCCTTTTTTCGCCGACTTGATCCTTTCCTTCAGGGCACAGCACACTGGAACAAAAGGCAAATATGTGATCTGTTGGCGATTCACCGAATGGGTTCGGTGATTCACATATCTTCATTTCTTCGTTCTTTTAGCTTCTTTTGCTCCTTTTTACTTGATCGTGTCCATGCTTTCCTTCAAACTTCAAATACCTGAATCTCTAAGGTTTTCATCAGATATCGAGATAAAACATACATTTGAGGACACAATTTCTATTAAAATATAGCCCTAAATGAGTCCAATTTGTGGACTCTTCAACACCCCCAACTTAAACTTTTGCTTGCCCTCAAGCAAACTCAAGTTCAGCTGTTCAAAAAGGGTGTCTCGAACAGTGCTACACAAGACTCAATCATGAATGCACACAACAAGACTCAATTTACTTATGTAGGGATCAAATGTACACTTCAATGATTCAAGTTGTGACTCACCAATATCAACGAATCTGATGCTCAAAATACTTGCTTCAAATGCAAGTTCAAGCTCAACTATAGTGTCCAAATGCCCTCACACAAATGATGATTCCATATTAACACCATGGTTTCATAGTTTAAATCTTTGAATTAGATGCAATGCTCACACTCACAAAGAAGAACATAATGCATGCTTTCACCCTTAGGTTTGCCCGTATTTTCCATTCAACATTTGTTTCATCTCATTCAAGATCAAAAAAGTCTTTTCAAGGCTTATAATGGGGTTGAGTGCAAACGTAAGGTCATTTAGGCTCAGTAACTTTCATCCTCATGAAATGTGGTTCACACAACACTTCCTTTCCTTTTCCTTAATCATTTTCATTAGTGATCATAAATCATCCTATTATTCACTTTTCATGGATTATTTGGGAGCCCCTTTCATTTTTCAACTTTATTTCACAACTATCTTTTTCATTATTTTTCTTTTTCTTTGTCCTCTCTTTCCTTTTTTTTTCTTTTATATGGAGGGGTTCCATTTTCCTCAAAACCATGGGTAGGAGGGACTTTCTTGCACTTCTTGACTTTCCCTTTTCTTTTCAGCACACCCCCAACTTAGGCTTTTGGCCTAAGTTGGCTATTCAAACTAACCACAACTTCATGAGGATTATGGGTGGTGGATTAAGAAAGGTCTAGTTTTCATCAAGTTTTCTTCCAAGGAAAGGTAAGGCTCAAGGGGTGTTCAAGAGAGAATCACACACTTACAAGGTAGGTCACAAAAGAGGTATATGTCAAATTGGTTCAAACTCTTCGAAGTTGCCTAAGATCATATCAAGACATAGCATCACTTAGTTGACCGGACCAACGGGGAAAATTCTAGGATCTATCATGCATAGTTCACACGTGAGCTCACCACACTAGGCATTGACACTACAATTTAAACAAGACTCCACACTTTCGCTAGCAATGATCATCACAAGAGAATCAATTTGATACAAGGCTAGTCATAACGAGATGCAAATAGTTCACATATTGTCTATGCAACTTCATTTGGCCTCATTGTAGCCGCGCATTCATGTTCGTTCGATTGAGAGCACTATTTAAGTCATCGGTATTGATTGGAACCAAGAATCAATTTTTTGCAAAAGAACAACCACATTCAAGAGCATATAAAGGGTGGGAAAAATGTGCAAAAACTTCAAAAATTTTCGGAAGGGTTCAAAATCATTTTGCAAATTTAAGATAAAAGGGAGTCATAAGCTCAAACATCCACAAAAAGTAGATAAAACAATTTAACCGGAATAACCCAAATATATACAGAAAAGCATAGATAATGATAGTCGCACAAAAGGTAGGCTTCACCCCACCACAATACAAAAACTATTTGTCCTCAAATGCATATAACAATAATTCAAGGGACAAATTAGAGAAAGACAGAGAGAGGGCTAGAGAATAATCCTGGTGACGCATCTTCTCTATTTGTCGGGGCAGCATGTTCTTTCTTGCAACTTTATGTCTGGTTGTATCTGTTGCTTCGAGTCATAGTTCCTTCAACAAATTTTTTCATTACAAGAAAGTTGAGGTGGGGAGGTTAAGCGGTCCATTGAGTGGTTTAGCTAGCCATACACAGCTTTGCTAAGCAACCCAATGCAAGTATTTTCAACCCACGTTCTCGAATGCGTCACAACCACCCTTTTGCACTGGCCAATATAGAGTGCGATCCATGTGCCGTGCACAAATTTCTAACTAAGACACTTAGGTAATGCAGGAATATATGGAAATTAGTGTGCACCGATGCAGTTGGAGGAATGGAAGCTTGTAAAAGTGAGCTAGTTTGAGAACTTTAGCCTTTTTATCGCAAACAGTTCAACCCTTTCCCATTTGGCGACAACAGTCGCGATTGCTAAGTCATTCGACGTTTTGCCAAGTAATCACTCACTTCGCCGAGTCTTACAGATCTTTCCAGTAATCCTGGAAGTTGAAACGGCGGATAAAGGTGGGTCATCGACCTCGTCGGCGACTCACAAACTGGACTTGTTGCTTGCAATTCTGCACTTTTCGAACACCTCCCATACTACACCCTGTACGAATAGCACCCTATTACTTTATTAATATGCAAATATAAAATATTAAGGGTTTTTGGGTTGTGTCCCAAACATCGCCTTAGTTAACGTCACTGCACTATGCAAGTCAGCAACTATTCTTCATCCTCAGAGTCACCCATGTTGTAATTAGGCGAGTCCTCGGCGAATGGTAGGTAGTGAATCAATATCAAATGGCCGATATGAGCATCCTATTGTTGGATAGTCACGGAGTGAGAGGTTGACACTTCATTTAGCATTTCGATGTTTTTCTTCATCTCATTCAGCATCTTCTCTGGTGCTTCAATTTTTTTCTGAATGAGTGAAAGAGTTTCGTCATCTTGCACACATCCTTGTTTCTTCCCATGGCTACAGTTTTGGAGGGAGAAGTGCTTTTCTTTTCCCCTGGCTTGTACTTCCAATTCCGTGACTCGGTTGGATAGAGAATCCAACTGGGTGACTAGTGCATCCCACTCCTGCTTCTTTTTGGCTTCTTTATTTGCTTCTACCATGCTATCAAGGAGTTTTTCTTCTACTTCATAGGGCTGGTATAGCATGCCGCCCTCACAAAGTTGATCGGCTACACTTCTACTCTTGGGTCCCAGACTCTTATAGAAGTACTCCAGTAGTGCCTTGTCCGTTATCCCATGAGATGGGCATGGTTGCAGCACCGCTTGAAGCTTCAGCCACATTTCCTGAATTGTCTCATCCATTACTTGTTGAAGTGTCAGGAAGTTGTCCCTGAGGTTCAGTAATTTTAGAAATGGGATGGTCCGTGTGGTACCCATAATGATCATCCATTCTTAATTCCCTGCTTTGATATAAGACAAGGAAAACAAAACTACAATTTAGATTAGTAAAGCTAAAACTAAGAAGGATAAAAAATTCTATTTAACTAAGAATTCCCAAATAACACCACTCCCCGGCAGTGGCGCCATTTTGATGCTTATCGTGACCTACGAAACTATCCTACGGTACGATTGTCTATGATCGTCGATAATATAGTAACCCAACCAAGGGTTGGGGTCATGTCCCAAGGGAGTGGTTTTGAGAATTAATAGAAAAATAAAATTCTAATTCGTCATAGATAAAGAAATTTACAAATAAAAACATTAGAAATCTAAAAAGTGACACAATTGTGTCAAATATCAAATGGGGTTTGTCAAAAGTGTAATAAAAACAACAAAATTTAAAGGGGAAAAAATTTAAAGGGAAAAGCAAGTATGGGAAGAAATTCATGGGGTGTGACCGTAATATAAGTTGATATAAATCATTGAGTACATGCTTTCGGTTGGAAGAGTGCAAGCTAGTAGTGACTAGGCTAAGTTTTAGATGGAAATAAGTTCCCTCTTGGAAAACTTACCCCGTTTCAAATGGGTTCCTCTCGGACACCCATTTGCCACATGAAGGCAAGCCTATGCCCTACCCCACTCACTATATCGAGCTGAGTGTTAGGATATGGGACTAGGACTCACCCTCTCGGGCTGAACCTCATGTCGACCCACTCCTTAGGCCATCAGTCTAGCGGTCTTGGTTCCGTGACCTCTTCCCCGAGCAAGCCGAACACACATGGGAGGTTTCGTAATTGCAACAACAAACCCATTAAATTAAACCACAACCACTAGGTGAAATCACCATTAAAATACATCTAACCTATCATGAAGCAAGACCCAACAATAATATAAACACATTTTCTAAATCACACCCCAAGAATGGGGATTTTAGCCACACATCAAGAGATAGAAATTTATACCTAAATAATCTTGCATTCAAATGGGTATGAAGATTTATGTCTTGTTACAGGCCAAGAATAAAGAATCCAAGAGACCCAACTCCAAATCTAGAAGATGAAACTCTCTTTTTCTACAAGTCTTCAAAACCCTCTCAAACTAAAAGCAAAACTATTTAAACGTACTATTCTATATATAAATTATAATATTTGTTCGACTCCAAAAACTACTACTCTAACTAGTAATTATAGTTTTCACAGATTTGTGCTGCAGCAGATTGTTCGGCGTCGTTGGTCGGAATCGCCGATCAACTCGGCAATTCGCCCTTTGGAGTAGGTCATCGCCATCTTGCACCAGTCCTCAACATCATCGTGCTCTGGGTCATTGGGTGACATGGTACTACTTTGCGGAACTTCTCGGCGATGTACCGACAGCTCCCTTTTTCAGCCAACTTGATCCTTTCCTTCAGGGCTCAGCACACTGGAACAAAAGGTGAATATGTGATCTATTGGGGATTCGCTAAATGGGTTCGCCGATTCGCACATCTTCATTTCTTCGTTCTTTTAGCTTCTTTTTCTCCTATTTGCTCGATTGTGTCCATGCTTTCCCTCAAATTTCAAATACCTGAAACGTCAAGCTTTTCATGAGATATCGAGATAAAACATGCATCTAAGGACACAATTTCTATTAAAATCTAGCCGTAAATGAGTCCAATTTGTGGACTCTTCAACACCCCCAACTTAAACTTTTGCTTGCCCTCAAGCAAACTCAAGTTCAGCCGTTTAAAAAGGGTGTCTCGAACAGTGCTACACAAGACTCAATCATGAATGCACACAACAAGACTCAATTTACTTATGCAAAGATCAAATGTGCACTTCAAAGATTCAAGTTGTGACTCACCAACATCAACGAATCTCATGTTCACAATACTTGCTTCAAATGCAAGTTCAAGCTCAACTATAGTGTTCAAATGCCCTCACACAAAGGATGATTCCATATTCACACCATGGTTTCACAGTTTAAAGCTTTGAATCAGATGCAAAGTTCACACTCACAAAGAAGAACATAATGCATGCTTTTACCCATAGGTTTGCCCATATTTTCCAAACAACATTTGTTTCAACTCACTCAAGATCAAAAAGGTCTTTTCAAGGCTTATAATGGGGTTGCGTGTAAAGGTATGGTTATTTAGGCTCCGTGACTTTCATCCTCATGAAATGTGGTTCACACAACACATCCTTTCCTTTTCCTTCATCATTTTCCTTAGTGCTCATAAGTCATCCTATTATTCACTTTCCATAGATTATTTGGGAACCCCCTTTCATGTTTCAACTTTCTTTCTCAGTCCTTTTCTTTTTCTTTCTCTTCTCTCTTTCCTTTTTTTTATATGGAGGGGTTCCATTTTCCTCAAAACCATGGGTTGGAGGGGCTTTCTTGCTCTTCTTGACTTTCCCTTTTATTTTCACCACACCTCTAACTAGGCTTTTAGCCTAAGTTGGCTATTCAAACTAACCACAACTTCATGAGGATTATGGGCGATGGATTAAGAAAGGTCTAGTTTTTATCAAGTTTTCTTCCAAGGATAGTTAAGGCTCAAGGGGTGTTCAAGAGAGAATCACACACTCACAAGGTCGGTCAAAAAATAGGTATATGCCAAATTGGTTCACACTCTTCGAAGTTGCCTAAGATCATATCAAGAGATAACATCACTTAGTTGACCGGACCAACGGGGAAAATTCTAGGATCTATCATGCATAGTACACAGGTAAGCTCACCACACTAGGCATTGACACTATAAGTTAAACAAGACTCCACACTTTTGCTAGCAATGATCATCACAAGAGAATCAATTTGATACAAGGCCAGTCATAACGAGATGCAAAAAGTTCACATATTGTCTATGCAACTTCATTTGGCCTCATCGTAGCCGCGCATTCATGTTCTTTCGATTGAGAGCACAATTTAAGTCATCGATATTGATTGGAACCGAGACTCAATTTTTTGCAAAAGAACATCCACATTCAAGAGCATAGAAAGGTTGGCAAAAATGTGCAAAAAATTCGGAAGGGTTCAAAATCATTTTGCAATTTTAAGATTAAAGGGAGCCATAAACTCAAACATCCATGAAAAGTAGATAAAACAATTTAACCGGAATAACCCAAATATATACACAAAAGCATAGATAATGATAGTCGCACAAAAGGTAATCTTCAACCTACCACAACACAAAAATTATTTGTCCTCAAATGCATATAACAATAATTCAAGGGACGAATTATAGAAAGACAGAGAGAGGGCTAGAGAATAATCCTGGTGACGCATCTGCTCCATCTGTCGGGGCAGCATGTTCTTTCTTGCAACTATATGTATGGTTGTATCTGCTGCTTCGAGTCATAGTTCCTTCAACAAATTTTTGCATTACAAGGAAGGCGAGGTGGGGACATTAAGCGATCTGCTGAGTGGTTCAGCTAGCCATACACAGCTTTTCTAAGCAACACAATGCGCGTATTTTCAACCCACGTTCTCGAATGCATCACAACCACCCTTTTGCACTGGCCAATATAGAGTGTGATCCATGGTGCTGAGAACAAATTTCTAACTAAGACACTTAGGTAATGCAAGAATATATGGAAATTAGTGTGCACTGATGCAATTGGAGGAATAGAAGCGTGTAAAAGTGACCTAGTTCGAGAACTTAAACCTTTTTCTCACAAACAGTCCAGTCCTTTCCCATTAGGCAACAACAATCGCAATCGCTAAGTCATTCAGCGTTTCACTGAGTAATCACTCACTTCGCCGAGTCTTACAGATCTTCCCAGTAATCCTGGAAGTTCAAACGACGGATAAAGGTAGGTCACCGACCTCGTCGGTAACTCGGGAACTTGACATGTTGCTTGCAACCCCGCACTTTTCAAACACCTCCCATACTTCACCCTGTATGAACATCACACTATTACTTTACTAATACGCAAATATAAGATGTTTAGGGGTTTTGGGTTGCCTCCCAAACAACGCCTTAGTTAACCTCACGGCACGACGAAAGTCAGCAACTATTCTTCATCCTCGGTGTCACCTAGGTTGTAATTAGGTGAGTCCTTAGTGAATGGTAGGTAGTGACCTGATATCAGATGGCCGTTTTGAGCATCATCTAGCTGGATAGTCATGGAGTGAGAGGTTGACGCTTCATTCGGCATTTTGATGTTTTTCTTCATCTCATTCAACATCTTCTCCTGTGCTTCAATTTTTAGCCGAATGAGTGAAAGAATTTCGTCATATTGCACAGCTCCCTATTTCTGCCCATGGCTACACTTTCGAAGGGAGAAGTGCTTTTCTTTTCCTATGGCTTGTACTTCCAATTCCGTGACTTAGTTGGATAGAGCATCCAACTGGGTAACTAGTGCATCCCACTCCTACTTCTTTTGGCTTCTTTGTTTGCTTCTACTATGCTATCAAGGAGTTTTGCTACTACTTCATAGGGCTGGTATAGCATGCCACCCTCACAAAGTTGATCAGCTACACTTCTATTCTCAGGTCCCAGACTCTTATAGAAGCACTCCAATAGCGCCTTGTCCGTCATCCTATGAGATGGGCATGGTTACAGCACCACTTGAAACTTCAGCCACATTTCCTTACTTGTCTCATCCCCTACTTGGTTAACTGTCAGGAGGTTGTCCTTGAGGTTCAGTACTTTCAGGAGGGGATGGTCTGTGTGGTACCCATAATGATCATCCATTCTTAATTCCCTGCTTTGATATTAAGACAAGCAAAACAAAACTAGAATTTAGATTAGTAAAGCTAAAACTAAGAAGGATAAAAAATTCTATCCAACTAAGAATTCCCAAATAACACCACTCCCCGGCAGCGCGCCATTGTGATGCTTATCGTCACCAACGACACTAACCTACGGTATGATTGTCTATGATCGTCGATAATATAGTAACCCAATCAAGGGTTGGGGTCGTGTCCCAAGGGAGTGGTTTTGAGAATTAATAGAAAAATAAAATTAAGTTCTAATTAGTTATAGCTAAAGACATTTACGAATAAAAACATTAGAAATCTAAAAATTGACACAAATGTGTCAAATATCAAATGGGGTTTGTCACAAGTGTAATAAAAACAACAAAAATTAAAAGGGAAAGCAAGTATGGGGAGAAGTTCTTGGGGTGTGACCGCAATATAAGTTGATATAAATCATTGAATACATATTTTCGATAGGAAATTTGTGAGCTAATAGTGACTAGGCTAAGCTTTAGATGAAGAATCCAAGAGACCCAACTCCAAATCTAGAATATTAAACCCTCTTTTTCTTCAAGTCTTCGAAACCCTCTCAAACTCAGCGCAAAAATACTAAAAAGTACTATTCTATAAGAAAATTATAATAATTGTTCGACTCCTAAAACTACAACTCTAACTAGTATTTATAGTTTTCACAGATTTGTGCTGCAATGGATCTTTCGGCGTCGTTAGTCAGAATCGCCAATCAACTCGGCGATTCTCCCTTTGGTGTAGGTCATCGCCGGCTTGCACCAGTCCTCAACATCGTCGTGCTCTGGGTCATTGGGTGACATGGTACTACTTTGTGGAACTTCGCGGCGATGTGTCAACTGCTCTCTTTTTCCATCGACTTGATCTTTTCCTTCAGGGCTCAACACACTGGAACTAATGGCGAATATGTGATATGTTGGTGATTTTCCGAATGGGTTCGGTGATTCGCACATCTTCATTTCTTCGTTTTTTTTAGCTTCTTTTGCTCCTTTTTGCTCGATCGTGTCCATGTTTTCCCTCAAACTTCAAATACCTGAAACTTCAAGGTTTTCATCAGATATCGAGATAAAACATGCATTTGAGGACACAAATTTCTATCAAAATATAGCCCTAAATGAGTCTAATTTGTGGACTCATCAGGAGTCCCCTAGAATTCCACAATTTGAAGAAGAATATCACCAATTCTAGTGAGGGTTTCTTCCAATGTTGTGGGTTATGTTGAATGTTGATCCAATTGAGTGGATTATGATTGCTTATGATTTAATTCATTGGATTACATGTTTTTAGGATGAAATTACATGTACCCATGCCTATTCCATGATTTGACCTAGAACTGATATAATTGGGTTTATGCCTTGAAGGGAAACTTTATGGGTTTTGATATCTCCTTATAGGATTGATGGATTATGACTAGAATTTCTTAAGATTGAAGTATATATGATTAATTATGATGTTAATTTCTTGAGAATAAATCTTTAGATGATGATCATGAGAATTAGGGCTTTGAGAGTAAAGCTTATGATATGAATTGTTGGTAATTAATGTTATTGTTGAGGAAGAGATACTTCCCACATGAATTGCTTAATTATGAATGTATAAATGTTAAAGGTTTACTCACATGAATGATTATAGGTTGAAAGGATTTCTCACAAAAATAAAAGAATCTAGACTAAAATCTTATGTAATTGAAGAGGCTAGAGGTGATTACCCTTGACCTCCATATGTAAGGATATGAGGTAATTCCCATACTCCTTAGAATTGAACAAGAGGTAAGTCCCAACATTCTTACTATGATGAATGGACATGGAGGCGAGTACCCATGGTCCTTATGAAATGATGTGAAGGCGAGTACCCATGTCATATGATGAGATTGTGGAGGCCAGTACCCACGATCTAAAAGTAAGTAAGGCAAGAGGCGAATACCCATTAGCCTTTGTAAAATAGGCATTAAAGTGAATCCCCATGTATTTAAAGTAAGTATGAATGATATGATTATGTTATGAAGATAATTTGCTTGCAGTGTTGCTAGATATGTCTTCCATGATGTGAGCTTGAATAGAGGCGGATGACCTAAGTCTTGACTAAGGTTAAGTTAGGCTACTTAAGGAAGTGTTCCTATTTCATTATGATGCTTATTATGTCTTGATTATGCTTACGCCTTATGCCTTATGTTGACTAATGCTTATGTTATGTTGTTTATGCTAGCCATCATATTTAGTACTTGATTATACTAACGCATACTCTTGCCTACATTCTTATCAAATGTAGGGTCCGACAACGTAGATTCTCATACTCATGGCGAGCTTCGTTGTTGATCAAGGATGTGAAGTTTTGGTGAGTCCTCATTGTATTCGAGGATATGATCACCACTTTATTTTATGCTTTTCTTTTATGTCTTGGACTATTGTATGGGCTGCGTCCCAATATTTTTGTTCTCTTATGTTAGACGGTTTGAGACAAATATGTTAGACTTTCGCTCGTTTTATAAAACACTATGATTGTATTACAAATTTTTAAATTCACACTCATTTCTATTACTTTATGTTATTATAAGCTAAGTGGCTTGTATGAGGCCTCTCGGGGTCTTACACGTCTTGTTACATCTAGGGGGTATCCCTGGGTCGTGATAGTCGCCGAATCACCATTTTGTTCGCCAAGTTGATTTGGTCCATGGGCTACTTTGTTGGAACTTTAGGTGAGCTGGAGGCCCACTCAGTGAGTCGCCGAGTGACTTTTGCGAGCTCTAGCTTCTCTATTCGTCAACTTTTCCATTTTTTTGCAGTTTTTGCATTATAATGTCCTTCCCTTACTCTTAAACCTTTGTTGCGGCATATCAACATATTAACATTAGTTATGAGCATAAAATAGGCATTGAAGACACTAAATCATTGAATAGTAAGCCCTAAATTAGTCGAAATTCCCGATTCATCAGTGATCCAAATTCAACAGTTTTAAAGTCTAAGTCTAGAAAATAAGGGCAAGCCTATGGTATTATGCATGTATTGTATTGAATTTAATTCTGAGTGTGAGCATATAATGAGTCCCTAAAATTGAACTATAACTCAAATTTTGTGTGAACTAAGGGATTTCTTTGCGTTGAGGGCATAAGTGAAACTGTCAAAGAGTTTCTATCTTGGTGATTGTTATATGTGTATTAAAGTGTCTTTTGGTATGTCTATGTCATAAATTGATTGATATGTGTTGGTTTGTTGTTGAACTAAGTGATTGTACTATGCTAGAAAAACTAATATTGGAGGGTTGAATGTAAAGAATAATGCCATGTGATTGTTTAAGTTTTCTGGTTTACTTTTGCATCGTGTTGTTTAGAGTTAGTAGTGTTGCTTGGGGACAAGAAAATATTTTAGGTTGAGAGCGTTGATGTAACGACTTGGAAAAAAATGATAGGTTAAGCAAGAGCCTATGACTTTGTGTTGACTTTATAATGAGGTTCTATGAGGGGTTTATATGTAATTTCGTTTTAATTGTGTAACTCCGACAATTTAAAATGAATAAGAAGAAGCTTGAAATTGGAAGTAGTCATTTTTGGAAAAAAATTCAGAATCTGGAAATTCGGCCAAGTGTGGAAATCAGTGAGTTTTTGGCCAACTTTGAGCAGTCATAACTCCTAGCTCAGGATGATCCAGGAGTAGTTCCAGTTATGTTTGGAAAGCCCTTGGAACGANCTATTGATGTTATGTTGTAAAGGAAATGTCCTTATCTAAGGTAATCTTGAGGAACACTTAAGTGTGCTTGAAGAGGTTGTATGGGCGGTCACTTCTTGTCTTACTCAAGTGTGTCTTAAGATTATATTAGGTAGAGGTCCTATGGTAATGAAATGACATGTGTTCTTTTAAAGTTAAGCATGAGTTGTATATGGACATATGTTGATTATATGTATGGTGGGCTATGGTCTTATATGTTAATGTTGACTTGTGTTATGTCTCTTATACTTGTAAAGGAAAGGTTTTATCAAATTGATATGAAAGCATTTATTCTTTGAAAATGTCCTTTTTGACATGTTTTGCATGGTCTCCATACTTAGTACTTAATTGTGCTAACCCCTTTCTTTCCCTTTTTTGAACTAAAGTGTAGGGATTTGGAGAAGATGACATGTCATGGCTTTGATAGGTTTCTAAGTGTTGAAGATGAAGACTTGGTGAGTCCTCATAGATTCGAGGACAATACCCAATACGTTCTTTTATGTCTTTTAGTATTGTTTAAGTTGTGTACGGGATTAGTGCCGAAATTTGTACTCTAAAGTATTAGATGGTTTTGAGACATCATGTATAAAGTCTAGAAAGTCTTCCGCTTGCTATTGTTTTTTTTTTATGAAATGTTTTCTTGGTAAAGAAAGTTTTTCATTCCTTATGGTTTTAGTGTCTATGCGATGAATGAATGCTAGGAGGCTTGTATTAGACCTCTTCGAGGTCGAGTACGCCGGTTACGACTAGGGGGTGATCCCGGGTCGTGACAGTTGATGTACCACAGATTTACATCACTTTTAACTCTATAAACTTGGTGTTTTGCATGTGTCTTAAGCATTTGTTAGTAGATGTGAAGGCATTTTGCTTGGATTTTTCAAGAAATAGGTTTCAGAACAGTCGAAATGAAATTTTTGAGGATGTCGACTCAACCTACGAGCCGCGAGATATTCTACGAGCCATAGGAATTAGTCCTGATCTGAAGAATTATTTTTTTTAGCTAAGTGTAAAATGACGAAAAAAAATGACAAGCTCTAGGAACTTCTACGAGCCATAGAAACCATTCGTAGGAATCTACGAAGATGTTGGGCTCTAGTACTTCAACGACGAATTGCCAGGACGGACCGTACTTAGGTTTACGAGTCGTAGATCATGCCCGTAGGAAGTTTTCAGATAGCCTTTTTGAAGAATCTTCCTTATACACACGTGACCTACAAGCCATAGTCTAACCTACGAGCCGTAGATCATGACCCGTAGAGTTGACTGTCAAAACCTCTCTTCCTATATTTCCTTTTTCTACTTTAATTAGAATTTGGTGTCTATAAATATTAGTTGTAATTATCGTTTTAGGGGTTAGACAATTTGATATTTTTAGTTTTGTCTTTGAAAATTAATTTGCAAACACTTTGTGCATTTAATTACTTAAAGTGTGGTTTAAAATATTGGCTTTTGTTCATCAATTTAAGATTCCGAATTTCATCTACTCTAATTGTAAGTTCATGATTTATTTAACCAAACATATTATGAGTTGTCATCACCCAAGCATGAGTAGCTAAGTCCACAACTAGGGTTGTGAGAGCCATGAGTAATTAACAATGTATACCTAATAATTAAGTAATCCTTGAATAATGTTTATGCATGTATTGTTGATCTCTTCATTTTGATTGTTTTTTAACGGTGCACAATGTTAGAACTCACCTTATTCCTACTTGCCCGACCAAGGAGGTAGCGAATGGAAAAAAGGATTAAACAACAACAATTTAGCATTGATAATCCGCTATCTAATAACCTAACCTAAAGAGGCGAGGGCTAATCTGGGTCAAGGGTAAGGGTTAGAAAAGCATACATTTGTAGACCAACCAAGTTGTGTGGTGAAATTTCCTACTTGAAACACAAATCCAATAGGAGATACCTAACTTACTGACTTTGCATGTCAAACACTATGTAAGGGTTACTATTATAAGGTTTACTACGTTAAGAACTTGTAGGCAACACATACACCCTAGTTTCATCTTTTATTAGTTTATCAAAACATTAAATCATGTTACTTTGTTACTTGTTATTATAATCAATCAATCAATAGTTTGTGTTACAACACCCCCCCCCCCGACGGAGTATAACCAACAAGTTAATTAGCCTAAGTCTAGACCTTTATTTAAAAACAGCTGATTATACTTCTTTAGGGAGGTATAATTTGGGCGTATCAATGACTATGGAGTGAACCCTGACTTCTTCTTCTTCTTCTTCTTGAGTTTGAGAGGGAATTTAAGAGAATGAATTTGGTTGAGTTTTTTGGGAAATATGAGAATGAGTTTGAAGTGGGTAGATTTAAGACTTAAAGTCTTTATATAGGGCTTAGGATGATAGCCAAAACGACATAGCATAAGCTTAAACCATATAGGAAAAGACCCAAAATCCCATAAGAAATAATTGTCAAGCTAGTCTATGAGTTAGACTACGGTCCGTACTGGTCAACTGTAAATCATGTACTAGGACCTTAAAACCATCCAACTTTTGACAGGACCCTTCTACAGTTTGTAGAACTTTTTACGGTCCATAGACCTTAACCGTAGAACTCAACTTTAACTCCAAATATACAATAAGTTTGGATTGCTTCAACGGAACACATCTATGACTCATAGACCATACGAAGGATCGTGTTGGTCGACCGTAGGATAAGGTACTAGACTTGATTTTGAAAAAAAACTTATTTTTCCCTTTCTATGAGACTGATCTATGACTCGTAGAAATTTCTACGAACTATAGACTGGTCTCATAGACCTAAACCAATAGCCAAAATTAATGAAATATTTTCACTTTTCAAAATTAGAGGTGTTACATTAGAGGTCCGAATCTTGAATTGACCTTTTTAGTCCTTATGATTAGTTTTTTGTCACTTACATGGGATTTGGGTCACGGAGACCTCAGATATGTGTTTTGAGGGTTCCATTGTTTTCATAACATCAAGTATAAGCAAACTACCTATATGTTTTGTGTGTTCGGGGTTCCAACTGAATTACGAGGGTGCATTAAATTATTTTGTATTTGGCTGATGTTTCTGGTGTCTAAAGACCGCGTGGTCGCAAAAGGTCTTCCTTTTCACGAGGAAGGAGTTAGTGAAGACCAGCTCGCATTCATGAAGGGTCTTTTAGTCTGACCCTCTGTCACGCCCCGAGCTACCCCCGAGACGCGGACACGGGACCTAGGACCACAAGTGATCCCAAGCTAACCCTGCTGGCATGATCATGAGCATACTAAAGAGAATAAACTGATGCGGAAGCTAAGTCATAAATAAATCTGAAAAGATGAGGAATACCAATATACTATAACTGAATATATCAAATCTGAGAGTTTAATACAAAAGAAATATCAAACTCAAAACACTAAGCTGAATCTAACTATGTCTGAAATAAGCCTCTAAACTGACTAGAAATGTTGGGACATGCCCCAACTAGGTCTAGCAAAACTGAAACTAAAAACTAAAAGCGATCAAGATAAATATGTCACTAGTCCTCGAAGAATGAGGACTCACAACTGATGCTGCTGAACTGGAGATCGGGAATCGATCTAAGCATCATCTGGATGCTGAGAACTTGAACCTACATCACGAGAAGATGTAGCGCACGTATGCGTCAGTATTTGAAAGGTACTGAGCATGCATGATAGAGTAAAGCTGAAATAATATATAACTGAACAAAGCAATAAAGTAATGAAATAATCTGGACATGATATAGGTACTGAATACTGAGCTAACTGAATGCAATGACCAATTTATAACATGCTGACTGAATACTGAATGAACTGTAAATATGGTCAATGCAATAGAGTCTGACTGAACTGTGGGAGCTACTAATAACCAACATAAAACCACATCAGCTAAATGTGGAGTCTGATGTATACGCCCCATCGAGAGGACCCAATATACCCTGCCAGAGGTATAGAGGCATGCTGGCGTGATCACTAAACTGATGTTGCCCACAAAGGGGACTTACACCTACGTGGCTCGTAGTTCTGGGACTATATGGGTACGCTGAACCCTAGTCCAACTCGGTATTATGCTACTCCCAATGAATTAAGTAATTAATACATTATGACTGAATTTCTGTAAGTTACTGGATAGCTCGAACTGAACATGCAAACTGAGAATGCAACAATTAATCTGATAATGATGCATTCATAAACTGATGCATGTATAACTGAATACTGAAATATCTGACCTAGCATGTGTAATTCAAGAACTAAAGAAATACATAGCTAGGGTTCTGAAATTATGCGATAAACTGAGCAATAACATGATAATCTGATTTGAAACATTTAAATAATTAATTCATGATGATCTGTTCAAATTCTAGAAACCCTAGGTCTGTTCATAATCCTGGAATCAAGAATTTGACTGAATTCTAGGGACATAATAGGCGAAAGGAATACACTAGTTAAATCCCACCTACCTGGTGATGAATTCCACTGAGAAATCTTTCGATTTCGGGGCTGGAACTGATGGAACCTTGCTGCGTTCTTGAACTAGGGTTCTTGACCTTTTTCTCCTCTCTTGATTCTAATTTTCTAAGATTTTGATTAATTAATTGTCTTGGATAAGTTCTAGTTATGTTTCTAGGCTTAAACTGATTAAAACCTCATGCTTTAGGGTTTAAACGACGTATCTAAGGGGTTAAACGAAATAGGAAAAGACCGAAAGACCCCTGAATTAGCTACTGTCGGAGTGACTGATGGATTGGACTGACGGGCCGTCATTCAATCGACGGTCTGTCAATTGGATCCGCCGATCGAGTCTGCCCGACAGGGCTTCACTAAAAGAAGTATAACTTTTTACTCGGAGGTCGGAATTTTGCAAACTTGGTGGCATTGGAAATATAATTCAATTATCTATCTAACCATAGTTTATGGGGCACCTAATTCATTTTGTGCTAAAAGGTATGACCATCTGAAGTTGATCCATTAACAATTTTTAGCTAACTAGCAGTTAATCCTCACCTACGGTCAGACCTACGGACCGTGGCTCGATTGACGGTCCGTGCTGGTCGACCTTAGTTTGTGTCAGAGGCTGGATAAGGGAAGTCTCGATCCACGGACACAGACCACGGACCGTGGGTTTGTCCGTGAGTCAGGACTTAGCCAAATTTTTTGACTGAGTTCTGGGGAAGTTTTCTGTCACAAACCACGAACTTGCAGGATGGACCGTGAGTCCATCTACGGTCTGTGGATGGTGTCCGTGAGTGCCACCTCTAACACCAGAAATTTGAAATCTCTATTTTCGGATACGGGGTGTTACATTATCTCCCCCTTGGGACCATTCATCATCGAATGAAGACTAATCTAGCTGAAATAGAGGAAGAGGGCTGCAATCCCTACCACTAAATACTGAGAACTGAATTTCTAACTGAACTGAGTTCCAAAAACATGCAAATACGCTGAAAATGCAAGTGCAAACTGAAGGAACATGATTCTAAGACTGAATTTTCGCATGAATGACTAAAAAACTGAAGAGGAACTATTACCTCAAGCTGGAATGGAATCGAAAGGAAAGAGGTGAGGTTACTTGGACTTCATGGCTGCTTCTGCTTCCCAAGTAGCTCCCTCTACGGACTGACTCCTCCACAAAACCTTGACTGAAGCGACTTCTTTGTTTCTCAACCTTCTAACCTGACGATCGAGAATCTCAACTGGTACATCCTCATATGAAAGGCTATCTTTCATGGCCACACTCTCTAATGGTACTATGGATGCTGGATCACCCACACACTTCTTCAAAAGAGAAATGTGAAAGACTGGATGTACTGCTGCTAAGTCTGCTGGCAACTCTAACTCATAAGCCACTTTACCAATCCTTTTCAAGATCCGGTAAGGGCCTACATATCTGGGACTGAGCTTCCCTTTCTTGCCAAATCTCATCACCCCTTTCATGGGTGACACTTTCAGGAAAACCCAATCATCAACTTGGAACTCTAGTTCCCTTCTTCTCACATCTGCATAAGACTTCTGGCGACTCTGAGCAGTCTTAAGTCTATCTCTAATGAGTTGCACTTTCTCCATAGCATCAAGGACCGAATCTGGTCCTATCAAGGCTGCTTCACCTACTTCAAACCAACCAACTGGAGATCTACATCTACGCCCATACAATGCCTCATAAGGGGCCATCTGAATGCTGGAATGGTAACTATTGTTGTAGGCGAACTCAATAAGAGGAAGGTGATCATCCCAACTACCCTTGAAGTCGATCACACAAGCTCTCAACATGTCCTCTAAGGTCTGAATGGTACGCTCTGCCTGACCATCCGTCTGTGGATGAAATGTTGTGCTAAGATTAACCTGAGTACCAAGACCTTTCTGAAATGACTTCCAGAAATGAGATGTAAACTGAGGACCTCTATCTGAGATGATAGACAAAGGAACTCCATGCAACCTCACAATCTCATTAATGTAAAGCTTGGCGTAATCCTCCGCCGAATCTGTAGTCTTGACCGCCAAAAAGTGAGAAGACTTAGTAACCCTATCAACAATCACCCAAATGGAGTCATGTTGTCTGCGAGTACGAGGTAAACCTGTGATGAAGTCCATGTTGATCACTTCCCACTTCCAAGTAGGAATGTCAATCTCTTGAGTCATACCTCCTGGTTTCTGATGTTCTACCTTGACTTGCTGGCAATTGGGGCACTTAGCCACAAATTCTGCTATATCTCTTTTCATACCATTCCACCAATAAACTTCCCGCAGATCAGGTACATCTTAGTGGTGCCTGGATGAATAGAATATCTAGAATTGTGGGCTTCTGCAAGTATATGTTGTCTCAATTCACCCACATCAGGAAGACACAATCTACCTTGATAGCGAAGTACACTATCTCCCCCTTGGGAGAAAACTTCCACTCTCTGATTGTGGACTGCACCCTTAAACTCAAGCAAGATTGGATCACTGTCTTGCTTTTTCTTAACCTCTACTGCCAAAGAAGATTCTGCCCCATTCTGAACCGTTACACCACCATCTGATATGCTCATAAGACGAACTCCTAGGCAAGCAAGTCAATGAACATCCTTTGCTAGCTCTCTTCTTTCTTCCTCAACATGTGCTACACTACCCATGGATAGTATGCTAAGAGCATCTGCTACTACATTTGCCTTACCCGGATGGTAATGCACGCTCATATCATAATCTTTGAGGAACTCAAGCCACATTCTCTGGCGAAGATTCAACTCTTTCTGGGTGAATACATACTTGAGGCTCTCATGGTCTGTGAACACATCTACATGAACACCATACAAGTAGTGTCTCCAAATCTTGAGTGCAAACACCACTGCTGCAAGCTCGAGGTCATGAGTCGGATAATTCTTTTCATGCACCTTAAGCTGTCTAGAAGCATAAGCTATAACCTCACCTCACTGCATCAACACACAACCTAGGCCGACCCTGGATGCATCACAATAGATCACATAACCATCTGAACCCTCTGGTAGAGTCAAGACGGGAGCTGTAGTCAACCTAGTTTTCAGTTCTGCAAAGCTTTTCTCACAATCATCTGACCATTGGAACTTAACCTTTTTCTGAGTTAACTTAGTCAATGGAGAGGCTATGGATGAAAATCCTTCCACAAACCATCTGTAATAGCCCGCTAAACCCAAGAAACTTCTGATATCTGTAGCACAGGTAGGTCTGGGCCATTGTTTCACTGCTTCTATCTTCTGGGAATCTACTCGAATTCCTTCGCTAGATACAATATGCCCAAGGAAAGCAACTGATTGTAACCAAAACTCGCACTTACCAAATTTTGCAAATAACTGGCTATCTTTGAGAGTTTGCAGAACAACACTCAAATGAATCGCATGTTCTTCCTCATTCCTAGAGTAAATGAGGATGTCATCAATAAAGACGATGACGAACAAGTCCAAGTACTGCTTGAACACCTGTTCATCAAATCCATGAAAGCTGCAGGAGCATTGGTTAGTCCAAATGACATAACTACAAATTTGTAATGACCATATCGAGTTCTGAAGGTTGTCTTCGGAATGTCACTATCTCTGACTTTAAGCTGATGATAACCTGATCTGAGGTCTATCTTTGAGAAATGACTAGCACCCTAAAGTTGGTCAAACAAGTCATCAATCCTGCGGATAGGATACTTATTCTTGATTATGACTTTGTTCAACTACCTATAGTCAATACACATTCTGAGAGAACCATCTTTCTTCTTCACGAACAACACTGGTGCACCCCATGGCGAAATACTAGGTCTGATGAAGCCCTTATCTAGAAGGTCTTTCAGCTGCTCTTTCAATTCCTTAAGCTCAGCTGGAGCCATTATGTAAGGAGGAATAGAGATAGGCTGGGTGTCACGACCCAAGCCTAGGGCCTAGACGTGACATGGCGAATGAGGAACCCGAAGGAACCCCAAACAAGCCTCTCAAACTTGTCATCACACTTCATCGGTCGCGGAAGTATAATCAACATTAATTAACAGGAAATAGGGACTAAGGGCAAACCATTTCAAAATGACATCATAGAACAAGAGTCAAGCTCATTTACAAAATACTTGTCCAACGCACACCTCTACATACATAGATAGGACGGGGGCCATGACATACTACCGGCTCCCCTCATAGTCAAAATACAATTGCAAGCTAAAGTCTCAAAACATAGGAGTAGGAAACATAACATAGCCCTCGAATCATTGAGGACTCACCAACAAACTCGGATAAGCACCGTACTAGCCACGTGAATGGAGAGAAGGATCAAGAGTAGCTCCGGTCCCTACATGGTGACATCATGTAGGCAAAATATGCGTTAGTACTTGGAATGTACTAAGTATGCGGGGTGCAACACAACAATAGACAAGGACACAATCGAAATACAAGAAATAGTTTCATAGGCATTATGAATAACAATATGAGGATGCATGATCAAAGTGAAGTCAAAACATGTTTAAGTAAATCTATACTAATAGTAGATATCATATGTGTATGCATGATCCAACCAATCTATAACCCCAACTTAGGATGGGGGATGCCGTTCACACCCGGACACCCTGGTGGCAAGGTATAAACCCCTCACATGGTTGATGTTGGTCACACCCCAAGCATCCTAGGTGGTGAGATATAAACCTCTCACATGGTTGATGTTGGTCACACCCCAAGCATCCTAGGTGGTGAGATATAAACCTCTCACATGGTTGTCCGGTTCTTTTCCCCCGGACCGGGCATGGTCATGCAACACTTTATATAGGAAATTCCCATTAGGCTCTAATGCAATCTCACGTATGGAATGAACATATACACAAGCTTAGTTTGTCATCAACACATCTCTGGATTGCCATACATCTCATAACTCAAGCTTTAAAGCATCGATTCATCAATTCTCCATAGTTGGACATTTTGTCAAACACCTTGAAGGCATGTAATGGAATCAAAGAGCATGGAAAATAGGGTAGTAATTATGCAGCCAAACCAGTGAACAACCTACAACAACACCTTTTAACACCCACAATACCACATGAAAATCTCCACATCCATTCCAAATTTAGATTCAAGTTCTAGAGTCACAACATGCTCAAAACAATCACTTTTCATGTTTAAAATTCAATGTGCAGGAAATTATTACAAAGAACAAGACTAATTTATGAATCTTAACTTAAACCATGAATTAGTGAGTAGAATAGAGTCTAGGCACTATGGGTGGAAGGACCCATGAGTTCAACACCACATACCTTGAGTTCTTATGAAGGTCTTGAGAGTGTCTTCAATGGAAGCTTGGAACTTGGAGCAAGAGTCTCTTCAATCTTGAGGAAGGTTTTTGGATTAGGGTTCTTGAGAGAACTTGAGAGAAAATGTGTCTAAGTATGGGAGAGGTGTTTTGGGAAATGTTTTAGAGATGGGAATTGAACTAATGGTATATAGGAAATAACATATGCCATTTGGAAAAATGGTCCAACACTTAGAAAAAAAATGAGGCGGGTGAACAGTAAAAACGCTCACTGGAAATTGCATTTCCTGCCGGACAGATTTTACAAAAATGAGCATAAATTCTTTGTCCGAACTCCGAATGAGGTAAAACGAAGTGCGTTAGGTAGCTAACTCAAAGGGCTTTCCATGGATATGTTATGGGCCACCACAATTATTTTTGTGCTAGGAGATATGACCCTCCAAAGTAGACCCTCGAAAAAGGCTTCACTTGGAAATTTCGGATTTTGATACGATTGCTCTAAAATTTGGGTTAGACCCATTTCCCACTCAATTTGACCCCCTAAACAAGAATATGAAGTCGGATTTTCGAAAAATGAAATGAATTTTTTTTGATATAGCTAAACAAGTTTCCGGTAACTTCCGAAGCACATTTTTAAGAACCTTTTGGGTCATTTCACTGGGTATCTGGAAGGAGATCAATTCCAAAGTCGATTTCCCTATCGAGAGAAACTCCTGGAAGATTTTCTGGAAATACTTCTGGAAACTCATTGACTACAGGAACTGACTCAAGAGTTGGGGATTCAAAACTAGAATCCTTAACCCGAACTAGATGATAGAGATAACTCTTAGAGATCATCTTTCTGGCCTTAAGGTAAGAAATGAATCGACCCATAGGCGCTAAGCTACTACCCTTCCATTCTAAGATTGGTTCGTCTAGAAACTGAAAACGAACAATCCTAGTTCTACAATCAACTGAGGCATAACATAAATATAACCAATCCATGCCTAGAATGACATCGAAGTCTACTATTTCTAACTCTACAAGATCTACTGAGGTGATTGTCTGAGAGACTGTGACAGGGCAATTTCTGTATTCCCGTCTAGCTATAACTGGGTCACCGACTGGAGTAGAGACTGAGAAAGGTTCTGAGAGAATTTTTGGGCTAACACTGAATTGGACTGCTATGTAAGGAGATACAAATGACAAAGTAGCCCCTAGATCTGACAATGCATAAACATCAAGATCAAAGACTCGTAACATACCAGTGACTACATCAGGAGAATTTTTCTGATCTTGACAAGCCTGAAGAGCATAAAGCCTGTTTTGGTGTTGTCCGCCACCAGTACCAGAAGAGTTACCCTGCTGAGTCAGGTGACCTGCTGGTGCTGCTGAAGTTGTAGACTGAGCTCCACCATTATTTCCTCCTTGACCTTGTCTTGAAGGACAATCCTTCAATCTATGACCAGACTGACCACACCCAAAGCATCCTTCCTTACCTGCAAAGCACTCACCTGGATGGTTCTTACTACACTTAGGGCAAGTTGGGTAGGTTTTGGTGCCTGAAACACTACCTTGAGACTTAGAGCCTGACGCCCTACCTTTCTGATCATTACGGAACCTGGGGGATGGAATACTAGCTGATGAAGGGGCTGGAGTCGAAGACTTCTGCTGAAACTGCAATTGATTTCCACCACCTGTTTTCTGTTAGGAATACTCGTAGTTACCTGTTCTTGCTTTCTTAGTCTCCTTAGCTTGTTCCTTCAGCTTATCACCCTCAACCTGCTGAGCATGAGTCATGAACCTAGAGATGTTCATGTCTCCCAACAACATAGCATTTTTGCACTCTGTTTTCACTAAGTCTGACACTCCATAGAGAAACTTATTCATCTGAGCTCTGGAATCAACAACCATGTGAGGAGCATACCTGGAGAGTTGGTTAAACTTGAGCCCATACTCTTGGACAGTCATGTTACCCTGCCTTAAGTTCATAAATTCTTGGGCCCTTGCTTCTCTTAACTCTATGGGGAAAAACCTATCCAGAAAGGTTTTGCTGAAACAATCCCAAGTAATAGGAGCAACATTTGTATCCCTGTTCTCCTTCCACTGAGTGTACCAGATATGAGCCACATCTTTCAGCTGGTAAGATGCCAACTCAACCCGATCATTCCCAGTGACCTGCATCACCTCAAAGATATTCTTGATCTCATCCAAGAAATTTTGGGGATCTTCACTAGTCTGCGATCCTAAAAACTCAGGCGGATTCATCCTAACAAAGTCGCGGACCCTTGATGCTGCTAATCCACCATTTGTATTCACAGGAGCTTGAACCCACTGATTGTATAGGTTAGTGACACTCTGAGCCAACATCTGAATGGCATTCCTGAATTCAGCATTTGAGACTTCCTGATCCGAAACTGGAGGAGCTGCGTTTGCGTTCCTAACATTCGTATTCCTGGCATAGGCTCTACGAGAAGGCATGATCACTAAAACGTAGAACGTCGAGTTAGAATGGAATTAGATCATACCTTACGCACGATAAGAGTATCAAGAAAATGAAGATTTTTCCTAAGACACTTTGTAGCCTCCCTCTCATTAGATGTAGTGCACACTACACATTCATGAAAAGGACTCTACCTAATGTGGCTTTTCGGACATCCTAGGAAACTTAATCCTAATGCACTGATACCAAGTTTGTCACGCCCCGAGCTACCCCCGAGACGCGGACACGGGACCTAGGACCACAAGTGATCCCAAGTTAACCCTGCTGCCATGATCATGAGCATACTAAAGATAATAAACTGATGCAAAAACTAAGTCATAAATAAATCTGAAAATATGGGGAATACCCATATACTATAACTGAATATATCAAATCTAGAGTTTAATATAAAAGAAATATCAAACTCAAAATCCTAAGTTGAATCTAACTATGTCTGAAATAAGCCTCTAAACTGACTAGAAATGTTGGGACATGCCCCAACTAGGTCTAGCAAAACTGAAACTAAAGACTAAAAGCGATAAAGATAAACATGTCACTAGTCCTCGAAGAATGAGGACTCACCACTGATGCTGCTGAACTGGAGATCGGGAATCGATCTAAGCGTGATCGGGATGCTGAGAACCTGAACCTACATCACGAGAAGATGTAGCGTACGTATGCGTCAGTACTTGAAAGGTACTGAGCATGCATGATAGAGTAAAGTTGAAATAACATATAACTGAACAAAGCAATAAAGTAATGAAATAATCTGGACATGATATAAGTACTGAATACAGAGCTAACTGAATGCAATGACCAATTTATAACATGCTAACTGAATACTGAATGAACTGTAAATGTAGTCAATGCAATAGAGTATGACTGAACTGTGGGAGCTACTAATAACCGACATAAAACCATATGAGTTAAATGTGGAGTCCGATGTATACGCCCCATCGAGAGGACCCAATATACCCTGCCAGAGGTATAGAGGCATGTTGGCATGATCACTAAACTGATGTTGCCCACAAAGGGGACTTACACCTACGTGGCTCGTAGTTCTGGGACTATATGGGTATGCTGAACCCTAGTCCAACTCGGTATTATGCTACTCCCAATGAATTAAGTAATTAATACATTATGACTGAATTTCTGTAAGTTACTAGATAGCTCGAACTGAACATGCAAACTGAGAATGCAACAATTAATCTGATAATGATGCATTCATAAACTGAGGCATGTATAACTGAATACTGAAATATCTGACCTAGCATGTGTAATTCAAGAACTAAAGAAATACATAGCTAGGGTTCTGAAATTCATGTGATAAACTGAGCAATAACATGATAATCTGATTTGGAACATTTAAATAATTAATTCATGATGATCTGTTCAAATTCTAGAAACCCTAGGTCTGTTCATAATCCTGGATTCAAGAATCTGACTAAATTCTAGGGACCTAATGGGCGAAAGGAATCCACTAGTGAAATCCCACATACCTGGTGACGAATTCAACTGAGAAATCTTTCGATTTTGGGACTGGAACTGATGGAACCTTGCTGCGTTCTTGAACTAGGGTTCTTGACCTTTTTCTCCTCTCTTGATTCTAATTTTCTAAGATTTTGATTAATGAATTGACTTGGATAAGTTCTAGTTATGTTTCTAGGCTTAAACTGACTAAAACCTCATGATTTAGGGTTTAAACGACGTATCTAAGGGGTTAAATGAAATAGGAAAAGACCAAAAGACCCCTGAATTAACTGCTGTCGGAGTGACTAACGGACTGGACTGACGGGCCGTCATTCAATCGACGGTCCTTCGATTGGATCCGTAGGTCGAGTCTGCCCGATAGGGCTTCACTAAAAGAAGCATAACTTTTTATTCGGAGGTCAGAATTTATCAAACTCGGTGGCGTTGGAAAGATAATTCAATTATCTATCTAACCATAGGTCATGGGACATCAAATTCATTTTTTGCTAAAGGTTATGACCATCTGAAGTTGGTCCATCAATAATTTTCAGCTAACTGGTTGTTATCCTCACCTACGGTCAGACCTACGGATCGTGGATCGATTGACGGTCCGTGCTGGTCGACCTTAGTTTGTGTCAGTGGTTGGGTAAGGGAAGTCTCGATCCACGGACCGTGGGTCTGTCTGTGAGTCGGGACTTAGCCAAATTTTCTGACCGAGTTCTGGAGAAGTTTTCTTTCACGAACCATGGACCGTGAGTCCATCTATGGTCTGTGGATGGTGTCCGTGAGTGCCACCTGTAACACCAGAAATCTGAAATTTCTATTTTCGGATACGGGGTGTTACACTCTCACAAGCTTAGTTTGCAAAAGCAAGAGCCCCATTTTAAGCGGGGCTCGCTTAAGCAAATTTGTGTTTGCTTTAGCGAGATCAGATGAGGTTTTTGACCTGCCATTTTGGGGGATTATCCCATTTTCAGTTTTGGAAAATCCTTGATTGCAATTTTAAAGAGAATTTTCGTGGTGAATCATTTGGGTAAGCGTTTGTAACTCTAAATATTCAATTTCCTTTTATCAATTGTGGCTTGTAACATCAAAAATTGAGAGTTTTGATTGGCAAGTGAAAGGTTTCCAAGAACTTGAATTCTAAAGTGAAATGGTGATTGTGAAGTGATTTTAACTCTTTTTCCAAAATGGTTTTCTCTAATGAGTTCCAAATGTCTTGGGTATTTCACATTAAAACTTGTCACAACCCAAAGTACACCCTAGATATGGCATGGCATATAGGACCTCGAGAGTTCCTATGCAAGCCACTTAGCATACATCATACAAGATAATAGAATTTAAAGAGTTCAAAAGATAGCATTTCATATTTATAAAAAGTTTTTGAATCAAAGTGGAAGTATAACATTTGTCTCAATAATCCATCTAATACATCATAAGAAAAGTGATTGGGATGTAACCTATATATCACATTCAAAGTCTGAAACTGAAATGACATAATGTTAAGTTACATCGTTCTCAAAGTATGAGGACTCACCAAGTCTTCAAATCTTTGATGCAATCAACTAGCCACGAACGGAAGAAGTGTAGGCACAAGTATGCATTATTACATGGAATGTACTAAGTATAAGGGGAATGCAATAAAACATGAAAAGTGATCATAAAGGGAGATAATAAAAAACATGAAATGCATGACCAAATTAAAACATTGTAAAATCATTTAAGAAGATTCATAAATAATGAGCATGATCAATGCATCTTTAAATCATAAAGGAAGCTTCATAAAATATTAGTAATTAACTTATTTCATTTTGTGGAAGTTTACCATTAACTGACATATAGACCATGTGAGCTATAACATCAAATCCAGTGTTTGCCACACACCTAAAAAGGGGTGTCCTATTTGCCAAGGTAAGGACCATGTATCTGAGCTGAAGTGGATCTACTAACTAATGAATCTAAAATAGTTTATGGGACATAGGCATTTGCCGCTAGTCCACTCAGCTCTAAGCATAAATCCCACAAAGTATTCACTAATCTTAACTTGTCTTATCATTATAGGACATGGATATTCGTCGCTTGTCTTATCATCCATGAGAAGTAGAATTAAGGTACTAATCCAAGCTAGAAACATCATAGGATAGCTCCTTAGACTATGAGTTAGAAAACCTTTCACCATTCATGATCTTTTCATAATAGCTTTTAAGTCTCATAGTCAAGCACTTCGTGCTAGAATTTCCATACAACTAATGGAAATAGTTTTGAAAGTGTGATGTATAATCATTGATGGTATATCTGGATACCAAACTAATCAAGACCTAATTTAGAGAAATAGCCTGAAAAGCATTTAGGGCAAATCTAGATGTCATTCATGTCATGTGGTCAAGCTTCATAAATATATAAATACCTTCACCTAATAGCTTACTTGAGTCATACATTTGGGTTCATGGGACCACAGTCTCCCTATTGGCTTGAACCGTCATGGCTTTGGCAAAAACTTGAAAAGCAACTCAAAACTCTGCACTAGTCACTTGTTCGGCCAAAGGGTCGGTCGGAACTTCAGGAGCCTTTTAAGGAGCTTCTCGTTCCACATTCTCATTTAAATTCCTCCTAACGTATGCTCTTCGAGGGGTCATATCCTGAAAAGCATCGGATAAGGATTAGGAGAGAGACATATAGAGTTACACTCTATCGCATGACTTTAAGGTAATGAAAGAAGTGGAGCTTCCTAAACATCTTATAGCCTCTTATTCATAAATGTGGCGCGTTTCACACTTATGAACAAGACTCTACTCAACGTGGCTTATGAGACATCCTAGGACTTTTCTAAGCCTTGTGCTATAAATATCAAGTTTGTCACGACCCAAAGTAGACCCTAGGCGTAACATGGTGTATAGGACCCCGAGAGGCCCTACACAAGCCACTTAGCATACATCATACAAGATAATAGAATTTAAAAAAATCAAAGATAACATTTCATAGTTCATAAGAGTTTGACAAAGCAGAAGTCTAACGTAAGTCTCAATAAGTCATCTCATACATCATAAGGAAAGTGAATAGGACGTAAATCATACATCACATACAAAAGTCTGAAAATGGTAAATGACACAAAGAAATGAACGTATCTCAGTCCTCGGAACGTGAGGACCCACCAATCTTCGAGGTTAATGAAACCAACTAGCCATAAGTATGGGGAGTGTCGGACCCTACATTAGTGAAACAATGTAGGCACTAGAATGCGTTAGTACATGAAATGTACTAAAGTATGAGAAAAAATGAATAAACAAAGGCATGGTAGCATGAATGACTTAAAATATGTAGGCATGATCATATTGAAACATTTAAAAGCTTTAAAGAAGAAATGACATGAGAATTGTAAAACATGGTCAAATACATTGACATTTAAGGACATAAGAAAAGTTTGGAAGAAAACATAATCATTTTCTGCGATATTAGCTTTAGTCGACAATAAGACCATGAGAGCTATATCATAGAATCCAGTATATCCCTCATACCGAAAGAAGGGGAATCTACTTGCCAAGGTAGAATTCTTACATATAACCATTTGCTAAAGTGTATTCACTAGCTAGGTCATTTAAGACAATCCTACTGGGTCACGTAGTTTGGGACTAGAGGTTTCTTCTAGAGACTACCCTATTTGGGTCTACATCTGAAATCCCTCTTGGTGCTAAGTCTTAAAATCCCAACAGAATTGATAAAAGTCAAATACCAATTTAACATAGGAAAAGCAATAATCAGTACCAATCCACATTTTCAAGATCAAACATAGAATATCTCCTTGAACATAATTCAACATAGATGAGAAAACAATTCACCCATGTGAATCCATATGTGAGAAATACCTTTCACAATCATGATCATAATAACTTGTGAGAAAACCTTTCACAATAACATTGATACTTTTCCTTCAAAGCATCCTTAAATCATTTACAATAATTTCATAATACCATGCATATCTTCATAAATTCATAATTCATAGGCTCATGAGTTTATCATAGGTTCATAGTTGAAAAATCATAATTTAGGCGTGGCTCAACATAATTTCAACTAAACATTAAATCGTGCATTAGAATACTTAATCAACAACAGTTCATCACAATTGAAATAAACCCATAAGAATTGGACTGAAACCCTAGCTCAAAAATTGAAATTGAATTGAGATATTTGGAAACCTTGAGGACCCCATGGAAGAATGGATTTCATGGGTGAATACCCACATAACTTGATACTAAAAGCCCATGAAGAATGGTGAATTGGAGACTTGAACTTGAATCCTAGCTTCTTCTTCTTCCTTAGGTTTTGGGAGGGAAATTGGAAGAATGTATTTGGTTAGATTTGGGGAAATCGTGGAATGAATTGAAAGTGGGTAATTTGGAGCTTAAAGTTTTATATAGGGTTTATGGTAAAAGGTAAAAATACTTAGTTTTAATTTAAAACGATTAGGAAAAAAACCCCAAAATTCCCTTAAAATAATTGTCGGACTCGACTTACAATTCAGACCTACGAACCGTAAAACTTTCTACGGTCCGTACTAGTCAACCGTAGACCAAATACTGGGACTATAAAATCGCCTAACTTTGACGAAACACTTCTATGGCTCGTAGGTCTTCCTACGGTGCGTAGATACAAACCATAGAAACCAACTTTGACCCTCAAAATTTCACTAAGTTTGGGACTCCCATATGAGACCGATCTACAACTCGTACATAAAATGACGGACCGTCTAAAGGCATGGGTGAGGACTCCATTGCGGCATTAAGTAAGGATTTGGAGGAAATCAATGCGCATCCACTTCGTCATCTTAGTTTCTTTTTGTGCAAAGAGGTAGAAAGACCCCGATTTTCTCAAAGATTAGAGATGTCACTGGTACTATGTTTCTGTCCTTGACCTGGTGAACCATAAAAAGGGTACTAGGACTTGATTTTTAGAAAATTATCTTCCCCCTTCATACTGTTGCAATCTACGGCCTGAAGAAGCTTCTACAGTTCGTAGATGAGACTTGTAGAAGCTTCTACGGTTCGTAGATTGGACCCGTAGAACCAGATTTCAGCCCAAAACTTATTTTCTTTCTTTTCTGAACTCTGAAGTGTTATTGTGTGTGCGTGTACATGTGACTATGTGTGTGCTTAATATTATTGGATCTTCTAACTATATGTTCTAATATAATATATATATATATATATATATAGAGAGAGAGAGAGAGAGATTGGATTTTGTGTAATAATATTGGATTTTTTTATTTTTGATTTTTATTTTCTAAATACAAAACCAAACCAAAAAACCTAAAGAAATATACTATTAATCCAAAACCTAACAAAAAAATCAAACAATCAATCCAAATTAAAATTCGGTTCAGTTTGGTTTTATTTTTTGGTTTAATACGAATTGTGCACACCCCTACATGGGATTAATATATGTGAAGACATAAATTTCCCTCAATTCCTTTTAATCATTTTGTTTATTTTCTTAGTATTATGTTTTACACTTGTATTTGTCAATTTAATTAAATGAATTAGCTTACAAATTTTGTTATTTAGAGAGAGTTGTTTGTTACTAAATACATCCAACACAAATCAATACAATATTTGAAATGTGAGATGTTTAACATTTACTAATTGAAAAGACAAATATATGACCAAATGACGTTTGTGATCTTAATTTATTGCATTATTTGTCGATATATATGTGGTTTTCTATTATTTTTATTTTGAACAATTTATAAAATTGCATACATATTAAAACTACGACTTATAATTTTTATTTGTAAATGTAGATGGTTTATTCGGGTTTACTATTTTTTACCGTATTTTTTATTTTAAAAGTAGATGTTCTATCTTTTTAGATTGAAAGTTGACGTTTTGTGAGTGATCAATTTATTAATATGACAATTTACCCTCAAATAATTCAAGTGAGAAAATAGCAAATATGATGACAAATTTTTTCTTCTCCTAGCTAGTTAGAAGACCACAAAAAAATAATATTATTTGACAATTATCTACCTTGACCCAATTACATGAAATAGAAAATCTCATAATAATTCAAGGGTATAATTGGAAAGAAGTTTTTTTTTAGAGTTTTAAACCAAAAACAATGTTAGGTAGGAAAAAATGAACCAAACACTTGATAAAAAATAATACTAGTATCTACATTATTAATTTTTGTACCAAATGACCCCTTGGTGTTTAATGAAAGATAAGTTCGTCATTTAATATTTAAAAGGTATTTTCATAATTTAACTTTTAATTCAAGATGTTTCCACTTTTTGTGTAATACTAGTTTCTTGACACATGCTTTGCTAGAACAAAGAAATATATAATGAGTAATAAAATACTAATTTGTCACGATCCAAAATAGACGTGATGGCACTCGTCTTATCCCGCAAAGACAAGTCAACATAAAACTCAACCATTATGATAAAGTGCAGAAATAAACTATAAATAAAACTCTAATACATTAATATAATGCAGAAATTCATAATCAATTTAAATATAACCCCAAAAACTTGGTTGTCACGTATACAAGCCTCTATGGTGTTATAACAAAGTTGAAAGAAAATATAAGTCTCAAATGACATTGTTCCTAGAATAGAACAAGATCATAAATAAGGAGAAAGAAGGTCCGCTGAGATGACAGGTAGCTACCTCACAAATCTCCATAGGAAGCCTCAGACAAGGAGATAATATAGAGTATCACAATGATCCGCGCGAGTAACCTACAAAAATGTAGAGGCAAGGGGTGAGTACCAAATCACACAGTACTCATCAAGTAAACTTCTAAACACAAACTAAGGGAATAGAATACGGGTACTCCTTACATTCCAACTGAACCTCCATACTACAATCTGCATAAAAACCAATCCAACCTAATAGTTCACAATTTACATAGCACATAGTTCAACCACCTCACTTCAACAATTACAGATCAACAACACAAAAGATAAAGTTCACCAGTCACAAGTTCCACAGAAAATTATACGTAAGTTCACAAATGATAAAGTTGCACAATGCAATGAAATGCAGTGTCAAGTATAGTGATGCACGTCTGACCTAATGATACACGATTGTTGTCTCTCAGTCTGGGACCCATGGGGGACATATCTGTCCATGAATCTATCGCGGCTGTGACACAACCCTCGATAATAAAATCCATCACGGCGTGCGACACGTCCCTCAATAATAATTCTTCGCGGCGTGCGAGATATCCCTTGAATCATAATATCCATCACAGCGCACGATACGTCCCTCAAAATGGTATATCCTCTTTAATTTCTTATTCTTCATCAATGCACATAACACTTGTCACAACCATGTCTCAGAACCAACACAAATGACATGTTCACACAAATAATAAGGAGATGATCATTTTCACGAGAATGCACAATTCACAACAATACAATCGTGATACAACATCAACAGTGAATCAATAAGCTTTTCAAAAAATTCTCAACACATCACACACCAATAAATAATCACATCGCATTTTATTACCCTTTTCATCATCAGAATTATTCAATATGGACAAGTCAACCTATTACCAAGTCTCATTACTCCCCAACACATACCACAAGGAAATACACGATTCTATACACTTAACTAGGATCGAGAAGTCCACTTGCCTCAAATAATGGAACGATCACTTTAGGACTTGAGCCTTCCCCTTGAGTTGAGCTTCCAAATCAACACAATCTATTCAAATAAATAATCACAATAAGATTTCAAAACTAACAACACCTATACTACTATATGTCTAGCTTAGACCCGAAAACTCACTCAAATCTATAATCAAATTCCTAATCTTGGTGCCAATTAACATGTAAACTCTCATATTTTCCAATTTCAAGCTTAGGGTTAAGTTCCAATTTCTCCAATACCATAAATCTAATGATAATCAGATAATACAATACACCTAACATTTAATTAGTTTTCTTAATACGTCAAAACTATTATTTATAATATGATTACCAAAAACAAAAAATCCAAATCAGAGATAATTTAAGCTAGTAATGTTGACCGATAGAGTGAAACTAGCTTAACCCACTATAATTTTCAATGTAAGTATCCCTCCTAATGATTGAAACAATCATTGTTCATTACTGCATCATGATTAGCCATCAAGCATTATTTCCCAAGTAAAGAAAAACGCTACTGCATATATATATATATATATATATATATATATATATATAACTCTTAGCTGATGTAGCTGGCCATTACTTTGGTTGTGCCGAAGTTATGATGTTTTCCTCGGAGTTTATTTACCTCTTTATTTATTTTTTCTCAAAAATAAGATTTAAAATGGTTTAGAGTATTACCCTAAATTATGTTATAAATGGACTTGGCCCATTAACAACTAACTAAATTAAGTATTTAAAAATGATCTGTTAATTAATTAACTATATTTAAACGAACAGATTCAAAATTCATAAAACAATTTCACTGACTGATCAAAATTAACTCGGGGCAACTATCAAGAGTGATAAAATGGTAATTTTATATAAAAAAAAAATCATAAATGGCTTTTTGGGTCATTACATAATTTGAGCCCTAATATATGATACAAATTAAAGAAGTCCAATAGGTAGGAAATACAAAAAAAATAGATACGAAAAATACGATACACATTCTTCTTAGGATTGTAATCATAACAATTTTGATGAAAAAAGAAAAATAGAATCAGTATATAATTTTTTAAGTTCTTGTCAACTACTTCTTCCTTATAGTCTTCTTCATTGAGCCAAATTGAAGCATGACAAATAGTACACTAATTATATAAATACTTCACTACTCTAAATATAAAATGAAAATGATAAACTTTGATAGGGATCACATGAACTAAAAAAGATGCATTTATATAGATAAAAATGAAGGAGTATCAAAAGAATCTTAAAAATTTAAATTAAATATTTTGAGGTCATGAATATAAAAAGTATGAAAGTTATAGATATAAAGAGTAACAATTAAATAGGTAATTAAATCTGAGATGTGAATATTTAATAATAATAATAATAATAACAATAATAATCATATAATAATAATAATAATAATAAATGAAAGGGTATAAATTTCATAATATAAAAACTAATAAATAACAGATGTATAACACAAGACATATCAATATTTTTTGAAAAAGAATTTGAATGCACTGATCTTCAATTCGTTTAGTTTTAAATAATGAATATTACATTTATTATCTATTGAATTTAATAGATTCAACAATATTATATTTGGGTAATGAATTTGAAAAGACATAAAAATAATAGAGACTATTAAATATAAGAGTTGTGAGATGATAATGTGTTAATGGATATTATTAGAATATAAGTTATGAAAATGAAGAGGTGTAGTTATGGAATTGATTTTAAATGAAAATTAATTTTTTTAAATGATTTTAAGAAAATAAATTAATATATAAGGGTATTTTCGTAATACAACCTTTGACGTAGATTCTTTTCACTTTTAGTAATACTAGTTTTTCGACACATGTGTTGCACGTGATTATCAATTTAGAAAATTTAAGCGAAGATTGAATAATAAGTTTTGCACAAAATAATATTGCAGATTCTTTTGTGAATTTTCAGTGTGGATCATCATATATATCTTTTATTCACAATATGGTACCTCATATTCCGCTAAACTTCGAACTCACTCAACGACAATAAATCACACAAATATTTTTAAAATGCAAGATGAAGAAGAAGAGTAGAATATTAAAAAAAATTGTGGTTGAAAAATGAGAGAAAATCTCTCTATTTATAGTCAACAAAGGGTAGTATGAACAAGCGTTTTTTGGGTCTTATCCGAAAAAGTCATGACTTTTCCAAGAAGTCACAACCCTTTGGAAAGTCACAACTATTTGGAAAAGTCACAACTCTTTGAAAAAGTCACAACTCATCGAAAAATCACAACCCTTTGAAAAAGTCACAACTTATCAGAAAAGTCACAACTCATCGAAAAATTCACAACCTAAGTTAGGGTTATTATAGTAATTTAACATTCAAATTAGGAGTTCATATATAGACTAGTTTTGGGGCAGGCGCCTTGCACGTGTAGCCCAATTTTATTGACCAGAAAATTTTAAAAAAATACATAAATATTAGTATTAAGAAACATTGAGTTATAAATTATATACTAAAGAAGAAGTGCAAATTTTTAAAGTGATATCTTAATCCTACTTGGGGAGCTCAATAAAAGGAAAAAACACTTCTGCAAAAAAATCCTTGATTTTCTTACTTTGATTTCTATTTATTTTTTTAATTTAAAAAGGTCAAAGGTCCTTTATTAAAATAGTGAGAAGAGTCAGCCAACTCTCAAACAAAAATCCAAAAAGTAAAAACAATGCCCAACACCTAGACACAAAACTAAAACGGAAACAGAAAGAAGGACACCACAGGAAAAGAGAAAACGGAAAGCAAAGAATCACTCCTCGACCCCAAGGAATTGTCGGCAAACCACCGATGCTAGCCACAAAAGACCAAGTCTCGGTCAGCTCAAACAACAACACCAGACGAAGCTTTCCTCGAAACCAATGTGAGCTTCTATTTGTTGAACTTAAGCATCTTTCATCGTGGTTAGAACTTTATCGAAGTTGTATTAACACAAAATTAGCTTGAATCCATCAGGTTATTGGTTGATATCACTAAGAAAGCCTCAACGCTCTCACCAGACGTCGTGTAAATCAGATCCAAGAGGAAATAAGCTTCTAAACCTGAGGTAAGCTTTTTCGTGATACGAACAAAACAATCAAGTAAACTAGACTTCGACTCTATGATTCAATAGCCCCGAACAACACCTAATCCATGTGTATTCCTCATTTCGACAGATTGAAGTTCATAAGAACTTGATACCACTGTCCAAAAGAAAGAAAACTAATGGGCAAGTGTTGAATCTTTTAAAAACTCTCGATTCAAAACTTGGTCGTTATACTTTGGTAGAATAATTCTTGAAAGAAATCATTTGATGTTGGTTATCTTGATGGTCACTGATTCAGTCCGGCTATTATTTTACTAACCTTATATCTTAAAGTAGGGATTTGCGACTTGTCTGCATTAATGATTAGTTTTACCTCAAAAGGAGTCTCCTGATAATTGTTGAATTCAATTGTACCTGCAAAACTAAAAGCCATATTAGCGAAAAAATCTACAAGTTGATTCCCCTTTCTTGTTCTCCCCCTTTGTAACACCTCGATATTTGAAAGAACTAGAAAGGCTTAGAATTAGAAAGAACCCGTTTTTGGAAATAATTAAATTTGAAAAGTTTGACAAAGTTAAGCTAAGTATGAGTTTTGGGTCAACTTTAAACGATCATAACTCCTAGTTCAGGATGAGTTAGGTGTGCTACAAGATACAGTAGGAATTATCTTTGAATTATCTTTCCAACTCCACCGATTTTCATCAGTTTCGAGTTCGTATAAGGGATATATGCCCATTTCAAGTTGGGTTGTCTAGATAAGGAAAGTCAAAATCGGATTTTTGAAGGGTATTATGGTTTTTTCACTACCCAATTAATTAAATTCATTTTTGGTAATTAAGTTGGGGTCTCAACTGATGGGATTCAATTTACTCTATTGAAATAAGTTAGGGTTTTGAGAGAAGAGAAAAGAAGAGGAGAAAAGAGAAGAAGAAACGAGGAATCGCCAAGTTCTTGAAGATTTTCTTGTGGATTTCGCCAAGGGGTGATCCCTACGAGCTATGTGAGATCACATAGCATTGGATTAGTTCACCCACGTGCCAATCATGATTTTTTTAACCGAATTTGTGTCCTGAAAGAAGAGTTTATGAGTTGTTGATGACTATTGTTGAAAGATTCGTTTGAATCTTGATTGTTGAAGTTGTTAAGAAGATCTTAATTTACATTCATGAAATTAGATGTCGTTTTGAATAGATTGTTGCATATTTTGGTTATGTAGTCGAATCTAAGTATTTGGGGAAAGACCTAATTGAATCTAGAGGGTTTTGAGTTGAAAAACGACCAAGGAAGTTCGTCAAAATTTTGGAGAAAAGGGGTGGGTAGTCGTGCCACTCAGAGCGCCCTACAAAGTGTTTTGTAGTTGGGGCTCTATGGCATCACGCCAGCCAGTGCACCCCAACTTCAGTTCTGAATTTTTGGGTCTGGCGTCCCGCACCATTCAGAGCGCCAGGGACGCAAGGTCTTCTACCCTTTTGCCACTTCTTTCCGTACTAGTTCCCTTGAAACGTACCTATGTTTTCTAGTGGATTTCTACACTCTAAGGTACTTCTAAACAACATGAAATCATCCATAACATGAGATCATGAACCTTGAATCCATAACTCAATTCAAGGAAAGTTAAGAGTCAAGTCAAGAGAAGTTCATAAAGTTTTCCAAAAGTCTTTTACAAACGTTTTAATGTTGTTTTAAGACTTGAATTCTGAGTTGAGTAAAGAGTAAAGATTGAAGTTCATTTCTTCAAAAGAGTATATTGGGACTATGTGATTTCACGTATCAGGACACTTCTTCCAATTCTAAGAGCCAACGATCGTTAGTCAGTAATATAACCCAACTAAGTGAGTTGGGGTCGAATACCACAAGGAGTTGTACGTGCTTAAGATTCAAGAGCCAAGTGCAAATATGTTCAAGTCAATCATAGGTAAAGACATTTACGAATAAAAGCATAGTTCAAAATTAAGGGTGACACAAGTGTCAAATAACAGAGGAGGTTTGATTGTAAGTATCAAGTACAGCAGCATCAATTAACACATATAAACAAGTAAAGAGACAGGTTCTTAGGATGTGATTGGATTATAGGCTAAGGTAGATAAATGGGTGATTGCAACTGATAGTAAATAGTTGTAAATCAATAAATAAGCTAGATTTTAGTGGGATAAACTTTCTCTCGAACAATTTACCTAGAATCAAATTGGTTTCTCTCAAACACCAATAAGAAACAATTAAGAACAGCCTATGCTTTAGCCCATTCACTCTCTCGAGCTGAATGTGTGGAAAAGGGTTTAGGATTCACTCTCTCGAGCTGAACCCATGACAACCCAATACCCATAGACCATCAATTCAGTAATCTTGGTTTTAAAACCTCTCTCTCGAGCAAGCCAAAAACACGAAGGTGGAGTTGCATTTGCAACTACAACTCTTTAGATTAAGCCATAATTACTTAATGAAATCACTTTTAAACAACATTTAAACTATCAATTAGCAATACCCAGCAGCTAAATCAACCAATAATCACATAATCACACCCCAAGAATTAGGGTTTTAGCTAGACATTATAAAAAGATAAAAATCGTTACCAAATTGTGTTTCCATCAACTGGGTAAGATTAATTTCGTCTTTACAAAGGTCAATGTTAGTCCTCGAGACTAACTCCGAGACGCGGACATGGGACCTAGGACCACAAGTGATCCCTAGCTAACCTTGCTGGCATGATCATGAGCACACTAAAGATAATAAATTGATGCGGAAGCTAAATCATAAATAAAATGAAAATATGGGGAATACCCATATACTATAACTGAGATATATGAAAACTGATTAGTTTAATACAAAGAAGATATTAACTAAATACTAAGTTGAATCTATCTATGTCTGAAAATAGCCTCTAACTGACTAGAAATGCTGGGACAGGCCCCATCTAAGTCTAGCAAAACTGAAACTAAAGGACTAAAAATAATACTAAAAAGAGACTCATGACTATTGTCCTTGGAGAATGAGTACTCACCATTGATTTTGCGGAACTGGAGATCGGGAACCGATCTAAGAGTAATCTGGATGCTGAGAACCTGAACCTACATCACGAGAAGATGTAGCACACGTATGCGCCAATACTTGAAAGGTACTGAGCATGCAGGATAGAATACAGCTGAAATAACATATAACTGAACAAAGCAAATAAGCAATGATATAATCTGAACATGATATAGATACTGAATGCTGAGATAACTGAATGCAGTGACCAATTTATAACATGCTAAAACTGAATATTGACAATACTGATAAATGGTCAATGCAATAGAATCTGACTGAACTGTGGGAGCTACTAATAACCGATAATAAAACCACATGAGCTAAATGTGGAGTCCTATGTATACGCCCCATCGATAGGCCCCAATACACCTGGCCAAAGGTGTAGAGGCATGCTGGCGTGATCACTAACTGATATTACCCACATAAGGGACTTACACCTACGTGGCTAGTAGTTCTGGGACTATATGGGTACGTTGAACCTAGTCCAACTCGGTATTATGCTACTCCTAATAGATTAAGTGATTAACACATTATGACTGAATTTCTGTAATACTGGATAACTCAAAACTAAACATGCAAAACTGAGAATGCAACAATTAATTTGATAATGATGCATTCATAAACTGAGGCATGTATAACTTAATACTAAAATACCTAACCTAGCATGTGTAATTCAAGAACTAAAGAAATACATAGCTAGGGTTCTGAAATTCATGCAATAAACTGAGAAATAACATGATAATCTAATTTGGAACATTTAAATAACTAATTCATGATGATCTGTTGAAATTCTAGAAACCTAGGTGTGTTCATAATCATGGAATCAAGAATCTGACTGAATTCTAGGGACCTAATGGGAGAAAGGAACCTACTAGTGAAATTCCACGTACCTGGTGACGAATTCCACGGAGAAATCTTTTGATTTTGGGGTTGGAACTGATGGAACCTTGTTGTGTTCTTGAACTAGGGTTCTTGACCTTTTTCTCCTCTCTTGATTCTAATTTTCTAAGTTTTGATTAATGATTCGACTTAGATAAGTTCTAGTTATGTTTCTAGGCTTAAACTGACTAAAACATTATGATTTAGGGTCTAAACGACATATCGTAGGGGTCCAATGAAATAGGAAAAGGACCAAAACAACCCTAACTTAATTCTAGCGAAGCCCATCCGCGGAAGGAACAACGGTCCGTCGTTTGATCTACCAGCCGTCGTTTGGGTCCGTCGGTCAAGTCTGTCCGACAGGTCTTCACTAAAACGAGCATAACTTTTTATTCGAAGGTCATATTTTAGTAAACTTGGTGGTGTTGGAAAGAGGATTCAATTATCTATCATATCATAGGTCATGGGACACATAATTCATTTTGTGCTAAGAGTTATGACCATTTGAAGTTGACCTAATCAACAATTTCCTCTAACTGGCTGTTGACCCCTACGTATGGTCAGACCTACGGACCGTAGATCGAACGACGGTCCGTGCTGATAGGCCGTAGTTCGTGTCAGAGGCTGTGTAAAGGGGTCTTGATCCATGGACACAGACCACGGACCATGGTCTGACTTACAGACTGTAGGTCTGTCCGTGGGTCGAGACTTAGCCGATTTTCTGAGTTGGGTTTGGGGAGGGGTTGTAGTGGTGAACCATGGACCACCAGCACGAGTCGTGGTCTGACCTACGGTCCGTGGATGGCAACCATGGGTTCCACCTGCAACTTCTCAAAATCTGCATTTTTGGTCTGTTTCAGATACGGGGTGTTACAGTCAAGGTTGAAGAATTTCAAAGACCCACTTCCAATTTCTCAAAAATGGAAAACTTCAATTCTTCAAAGCTAAGGAAAATATTGTCTCAATACTCTCAGTTCTAAACTCTCAATTTCAAAACTGATTAATAAAAACTTAGATTGAAAATTCCATACTAAACTACGAATTTTAAAATGTATTTATAGTCACCAAAAATATGATGTGAAGGACCATTTGGCGCAGTAAGTCGGGATCACCGATCCACTCGACGATCCGCCCTTTGGTCAATTCCATCACCTTTTTTTCTTTGGCCTTCAACATTTTTAAGTTCTGTAACTTTGGGCGATCTAGCACTGCATCGCGGAACTGTTCGGCGACACGCCGACTGCTCCTTTCTATCGCCGACTTGATTTTCTCCTTCAAGGCCTGGTACACTGGAACTTTAGGCAAGATCATGGCAATTCAGTGACTCGCCCAATGGGTTAGGCGATCATCAGGCCTTCTTTTCTTCATTCTTTAAGTTGTCTTGTTCCGTTTTGTTTATTAGTGTCCATGCTTTGTTCCTCAATCCAAATACCTAAAAATCAAGGATTTACATAAGTTATTGGCACAAAATATGCATTTGAGGACACTAAATCTATTTGTAACGACTCAAAAAATGATAGAGTGAAACTAGAGCCTCACATGTGAGTTTGGANGGACTCATCAACACCCCCAACTTAAACTTTTGCTTGTCCTCAAGTAAAACTCAAGTCCAGCAGTTCAAAAAGTTTGTCTCAAGCAGTGCTNTCATTATTGAATGCAATGAATGACTATGTGGCTTGTATAAGACCCCTTCGGGGTCGAGTACGCCTTGTTACGACTTGGGGGTGCTCCCGGGTCGTGACACTATTAAAATAAATCCCTAAATGAGTCTAAATCGTGGACTCATCAACACCCCCAACTTAAACTTTTGCTTGTCCTCAAGTAAAACTCAAGTCCAGCAGTTCAAAAAGTTTGTCTCAAGCAGTGCTACACAAGACTCAATCATGAATGCACACAAAAAGACTCAACTTACTTATGGATCAATTGCGCACTCAAAGATTCAAGTTGTGACTCACCATTATCAAAGACTCTCAAGTTCACAATACTTGCTTTAAATGCAAGTTCAAGCTCAACAAAGGTATTCAAGTGCCCTCACACAAAGGATGATTTCATATTCACACACAATGGTTCATCACTTTATAGCTCCGGAATCAAATGCAACACTCACACTCACAAAGATGAACACAATGCATGACTTCACCCATAGGTTTGCCCGTATTTTCCAACCAACAATTGCTTCAGCTCACTTAAGATAAAAAAGGGCTTTTCAAGTCTTGTAAGGGGGCTGAGTGTAAAGGTATGTTCATTTAGGCTCAATGGTTGTAATCTTCATAAAATATGGTATGAACAACGCTTTCTTTCCTTTTCTTCATCATTCTTATTCATGCTCAAAAGTCACCACATTATTCACTTTCCATGGAATACCGAACACCTCATTTTCTTTGTACTTTCACAACTTTTTCATTGTTTTCCTTTTCATTCTTTTCTTCTTTTTCTTGTTTATTATATGGAGGGGTTCTATCTTTTTCAAAACCATGGGTAAAAGGAGACTTTCTTGCACTTCTTGATTTACCTTCTCTTTTCACCACACCCCAACTTAGGCTTTTGGCCTAAGTTGGCTATTCACACAAACCACAAATCATGAGGATTAAGGGTGATGGATCAAGAAAGGTCACAATTTCATCAAGTTTCTTCCAAGAAAAAGGTAAGGCTGAAAGGGTGCTCAAGCGAGGTTCACACACTTACAAGGTAGGCCACAAAAAGAGGTATAATGTCAAATTGGTTCACACTCTTCACAGTTGCCTAAAATCATTTCAAGAACTTGCATTACTTAGTCAACCGTACCAACGGGGCAAATTCTAGGTGTCATCACACATGGTTCACAGTAAGCTCATCACACAAGGCATTGACACCAATGTCAAACAAGACTCCACACTTTTGCTAGTGTGTAATGCTCATTACAAGAGACTCAATTTGATTTTGGCTAGTCACAACGAGATGCAAAAACTTCACATATTGTCTATGAAACTTCATTTGGCCTCATCGTAGCCGCGCATTCATTTTTATACAATTATGAGCACTATTCAAGTCATAGGTATTGATCAAGACCGATACTCAAATTTGCAAGAGAACAACCACATTCAAACACAAACAAGAGGTGGCTCAATTTATTTTTCAGGAAGGGTCCAAAAATCATTTGCAATTAAAAACAAGGAGCCACAAGCTCAATCATCCACAAAATGCAGTATTAACACAATTTATAGCTCAAAAACCCAAATATATAGACATAACAATAGTCACAAAAGGTTGGCCTCACCCCACCACAAATTTAAAAAAAACATTTGTCCTCAAATGCAAGAAAAATAATATCTAAAAGTCAAATAAAGTAAGACAGAGAGGGAGGTAAAAAGGGATCATGTCTAAACAGTTGCTCCATCTGTCTGTGCATCAGTTCCCGGTGTAGTGCTCGGAACCTGGAGTCACCTCAGAAGTACCACCAGCCTCACTAGGGTCAGCTAAAGGTGTGTCTACCAACGAAGTCTGCATAGTTTCATCGGTCATGGCCTCCCTGTAAGGCCCTCCTAAGAAACTTCCTCAGCAACCTCAAGCATCTCCTCATCCGTCTCAGCCTCGAACTCAGGGTCAGTTGCCTCCTCAACTCTAACCTTATCTCCGGTGGTAGCCGGAGGCATCTCTGGCACATCTAGAATATCCACCGTCCCAAAAATCATGGACATTTTGGTCGACTTCAGTTGATCCACATCACTCCTCAGCGTAGCAATAGCGTCTTTTAAAGTCGTCACTTCCTCGGTGGCCCCTTGGCCACGCTCACATACCGTGATCCTAGCTGCAAGGGCATCAATGGTAGCACTCAACAGTGTCACAGCATCAACAAGGGTTGTCTGAATCATGCCCAGAATAGAGGCCTCAAGTTTGGCAGCACAACGATCGGCAACATGGGCTAGCTGCCCCATTCGGAGTAATGCAGCCTGAGTGAGTGAGGTGCGGGAAACAGCAACAACAGCAGCTCTGGGAGGCAATGTAGCAGTAGAGGAACTAGGGGTATCAGAAGGAACAACACCAGAAGTACCTGAAGGCCGAGGGGCCAGAGTAGGCAAAGGTACCTCAGCATGTAATGTCTGAGGATCAACAACCGGGATGTATCCACCGGGGCTGCCTTCTTCTTCTCTGCCTGATCCTTTAAATACTCCACCTCGATCCTCTGGATATCGGTAGAGGATGTGGGAATCACTTCCACATCCTTCTTCAAATCTCTAGGAACTCGAGCCCGTCTACATAGCTCAGTGATCAACACCAGAAAGGGAAGTGAAGTCTGGCGCTTCTTGGCCCGCATGAGCATCTCTGATACAATTATCATCTCCAATTTTAGCCGCATCCCCGCAATGAGGCAGCCTAGGTAGGATGCTTTGGTGTGGCGGAGAATAGACTCATTTTGGGAGGGCATGATCGTTCTACTGATAAAGCCAAACCAATACCTCACTGCCACATTGAGGTCCTTCTTCTCAATAGCTACCCCAACCTCAAGCCACTTAGGAGTGTCGTCTGATATCAATGGAGTCAACCACTTCTTCATGTTCTCCACCATCTTCGTCCTGATCTTGTATTGGCAGTCATCCTCAAGTCTTGTAGTGCATTCTAGGACGGCATTGATGGCAGTAAAATCACATTGCACCCTCTTCCCCCTGACAACCACGTAGCCAACCGGTTTGAATTTAGCTATCGGCTTCTTCCCTTGTGGTATCAAGGCACTGTACGCGTTGTAGAACTCTCTAACCCAGCTTGGAATATATGGGCCACGGGGCTTGGTGAAGATCTGGAATTTATAAGACTTCAAAAAACTCATAATCTCTGGGTACCTGTCAATGACCCTATCAGTTCACAGCCTCTTCTCCTCTATAATTGTCCTCAGTCTCTCACTTTTTAGTTTGTTCATAGACTTGGGAGGAGGACCCTGTATCGGTGGTGCTAGGACCGCATCATGTACTGGAGCGGGAGGAGGAGTAGTGGTGGCATGAGGATTCCTGATCCTAGACGGATCGTTCATCTTTTTTTATCGCAGCTCAACCCTCTTTGTTGCCAACAGTTCATCATCTTCAGGCTCTGAAGCTGCAGCCTGATCCTCCCGGTGCTCACCCTCACTCTCAAAAGTAGTGAGGTGAGTGACGTAGATACCGTCACTGTCGGAGTTGGCCTCCGGTGATGCAGGTGCCTTTCCTTTTCCCTTGCATTTCCCACCAGTTGTGGGAAGTTTGGTGGCTTTGCCCCTGGATGCAGCTACATCCTCATTGATAGTTATCCCATTTGCCTTCTTACGAAATGGTATGTTTCTACCGACAACTTTTGGTCTGGCCATGTCTCCAAAACATCAGGAAAAAGTTACAAACAATTCAATTAAATGCACAGAAGAATATTTGCAGACAGACTCGTCGAACTGGTCGGCGAGTCGCCGAATCTCTTTGGCAACGAGATCAGACTCGTCGAAAGGATTGGCTTAAAAATCTCAAAAAAATTTGGCAAGTCGGCGATGGGAAGGAATTTCAGTGAATCACCAAGATATTAGCCTGCCGAAATTTACAATGCAATTAAGGGTCAGGGGCACAGACAAAGGGCAATGAATAAGGGATTTCGCCTAGTCACCGAGTGCATTCGGCAACCTCAGGCTTCTAGTCAAAAGTTACAGAACCAAAATTCACATTTAGCATTAAATTAAAGGCGAGATGGAGAACTTCTGCGAACCACTGAGTGGTTCAGCGAGCTCGACCCAGCTTGCCAAACGACCCAACATGCTTAGCTACTTTCAACCCAACTTCCCAAATTCAACCCCGCATCTCCTGAACACAAAATCAAAGCATGAACTTCTACAATTCAACTAAGACCCTTACACCCATTACCCTGGGATACTTAGACTTCTATCAGTTTGGCCAAATTTGGCCATTTGACGACTTTTACCCTTAGGATTGGCGTCAACTTCTCCATCATTGGGCAAATTATGTCATTTGGCACAAATGTGGGCTACATCAGACTTCATCCGACTAGACCCAACAACACGAAAGCACAACCCCACAATTTTAACCAATTTTAAGGCACAAAATCTTGGGAAATTAACAACACAAGCATTACGACCAAAATATTCAAATGAAAACAGGCATTCTAGCATACAAACACTATTAGAAAGGCCCATCACACATCACTAAGATTAGATCATTGCAAATGAGTACAAAAATTGCTAAAAATAAATTCGGAATTCGGAAAACCAACCTTTGATGTCAATTAAATATTTTGAAATGCTAGGCGGCAAAGTAATCCACTCCGAACACACAATCAACGACTCAAATATGACACAAATGCAAGTAATATAAAAAATACTTTACGGATGTGAGTATTGGAAGTTTAAAAGTGAGGGAAAGTGAAAGAGTTGGAAGTTTAAACCTTTTACCTTTAAAAACCTCCCAGTTCTCGCCCATTCGGTGACATTACTTTTACTCGCCGACCCACTCGGTGACACGCCGAGTGGGCTCTTACCTCGCCGAGTTTTACATGACCTCCAGTTAATGTGAGGGTCCAAACGGCAGACTAGATCGAGATCGCCAACCTGGTCGGCGACTTACCAAATTGCTTTTGGGCTCGCCGAGTTTTACAGAGTCCAATTTAAAATTGTCTTGAGTCCAACGATGGTCTAAGTCGGACTCACCGACCACTTCAATGAGTCACCAAATGGACTATCAACTCGCCAACCTGCACTTTCAAACACCTTCCACACTTTGACTTGCACAATCAACACACCATTATTTCAAACTTAAAAAGAAAGAAAATAAAACTTGGGTTGCCTCCAAAGTAGCGCCTTAGTTAACGTCGTGGCACGACGCAAGTCCCCACTTAAGTTGCATTTGTGGGGTTTGCCTCACTTTCATGAAGCCACCTACCGTCTTGTTGTGGGTAGAGAGAAAACAGCACCTAGTCCATTTGGGACTCTAGAAGCTGAATGAACATGGTGTGAGAGGTTGTCATCTGATTCAGCATCAAGACATTCTCTCTTACCTCACTCAATACTCTGTTGTGTTCTTCGACCTTGTGAAGAATGAGTAAGAGTACCTCTTCTATTTGTCCCCCCTCTTTCTTCTTCATTATTCGACGCTCGTGAGGGGAATGTAAATGTCCTTCTTTTTGGACATTATCTCCAATTCCTTCACCTTTTTGGTCAAGGTCTCCCGGTGAGTCAACAATGTGGCCAAGTGTTGGTCCTTCTCAGTCTTCTTGTTGGTCTTGGCCACAAAATCAAGGAGTTGGGCTGATGTTTCCTAGGATTGTCGAATCAAACAACCCGAAGAGAGTTGGTCAGCCACCATTCTATTTTCGGGGCCAAGACCCCGGTAGAAACATTCCAGAAGCATCTTATATGGAATCCCATGAGTTGGGCACTGTTGCAATAGGGACTTAAACCTTTGCCACAACTCATAAGTGGCTTCACCCTCTAATTGCTTGAAATTTAGGATGTTATCCCTCAAAATCATCAATTTGAAAGGAGAGTGATCCATTGGGTCACTGTTGCTACTAGATATGCTCCAATTATCTGCTCAAACAGCAACACAAACACCAAAACTAAAAATAAGTAGGTTCAACTATAACTAACAAAAACAAAATTCAACTAAACTAAAGAATCTTAAAAAACACCAATCCCAAGTAGCGGCGCCATTTTGATTTCACGTATCAGGACACTTCTTCCAATTCTAAGTGCCAACAGTCATTAGTCAGTAATATAACCCAACTAAGTGAGTTAGGGTCGAATCCCACAAGGAGTGGTACGTGCTTAAGATTCAAGAGCCAAGTACAAATATGTTCAAGTCAATCATAGGTAAAGACATTTACGAATAAAAGCATAGTTCAAATTAAGGGTGACACAACTGCCAAATAACAGGGGGTTTGATTGAAATTATCAACTACAACAGTAGCAATTAACACGAATAAACAAGTAAAGAGACGGGTTCTTGGAATGTGATTGGATTATAGGCTAAGATAGACAAATGGGAGATTGCAACTGATAGTAAATAGCTGTAAATCAGTGAATAAGCTAGACTTTAGTAGGGATAAACTTTCTCTCAAACAATTTACCCTAAATCAAATTGGTTTCTCTTAAACACCAATAAGCATCAATTAAGAACAACCTACACTTTAGTCCATTCACTCTCTCGAGCTGAATGTGTGGAAAAGGGTTTAGGATTCACTCTCTCGAGCTGAACCCATGATAACCCAATACCCACAGACCATCAATTCAGTAATCTTGGTTTTAAAACCGCTCTCTCAAGCAAGCTAAAAACACGACGGTAGAGTTGCATTTGCAACTACAACCCTTCAGATTAAGCCACAATTACTGAATGAAATCACTTTTAAACAACATTTAAACTATCAATTAGCAATACCCAGCAACTAAATCAACCCATAATCACATAATCACACCCCAAGAATTGGGGTTTTAGCTAGACATTATATAAAGATAAAAATTGTTACCAAATTGTGTTTCCATCAACTGGGTAAGATTAATTTCGTCTTTACAAAGGTCAAGGTTGAAGAATTTAAAAGACCCACTTCCAATTTCTCAAAAATGGAAAACTTCAATTCTTCAAAGCTAAGGAAAATATTGTCTCAATACTCTCATTTCTAAACTCTGAATTTCAAAACTGATTGATAAAAACATAGATTGAAAATTACATACTAAACTAAGAATTTAAAATGTATTTATAGTCACCAAAAATATGCTGCAAAGGACCATTCGGCGCAGTAAGTCGGGATTGCCGATCCACTCGGTGATCCTCCCTTTGGTCAACTTCATCGCCTTTTTGCTTTGGCCTTCAGCATCTTCAAGTTCGGTAACTTTTGGAGATCTAGCACTGCATCGTGGAACTGTTCGGCGACATGCCGACTGCTTCTTTCTATCGCCGACTTGATTTTATCCTTCAGGGCTTGGCACACTGGAACTTTAGGCGAGATCATGGCTATTCGGCGACTCACCCAATGGGTTAGGCGATCATCAGGCTTTTCTTCGTTCTTTCAGCTACCTTGTTCCTTTTTGCTCATTAGCGTCCATGCTTTGTTCCTCAATCCAAAAACCTAAAAATCAAGGATTTACATAAGTTATTGGCACAAAATATGAATTTGAGGACACTAAATCTTTTAAAATAAAGCCCTAAATGAGTCCAAATTGTGGACTCATCACTATGTATTCCCAAAAAGTAAATGATTTCACATTTAAGCAAGAAAGGAAACTATGATTTTTAAAATAACCTTTGAGCTAGTTTTCCGTAAAGAGTAAATGCTTTCACAATTAAGTAAGAGAGGTAACTTTGATTTCCAAGAGAGCCTTTGAGCTAAGTTTTCAGCAATTATCTCAAACGACAAAAAGAAGTTATGTTTTTAAACATAAGAGCTAGTATTATATTTTGGGAGTAGTATTGAGAACCGATATGGAGGAGAGTTCAGACAACTCCCAGTCCCCATAAACAATGTAGCCATCATGGGTAAAAAAGGGTCATACTTTTGAGATAATTCCTTAATGCTTTTTAGCATGGACTAGTGGATCCACTTAGTAGTCAGGTTCTAGACCCTCAATAAGATATAGGACGGCCCTAACAGTGTGAGGCAAAATGTAGTATCATCATAATAGCTCTTAAGTGATGGTTGTCAGTGATAAACGTTTCAAGGACACTTCACCCAATTCTAAGTGTCAACGATCGCTAGTCCGTATAAAACCCAAATAAATGAGTTTGGGTCGAATCCCACAGGGAGCAGTACGTGTTTGAGAGTCAATAGTAAAGTGTGAACATGGTCAAATTAGTCATAGGAATAGACATTATCGAATAAAAACATAATTCAAATCAAGGGGTGACACAAATGTCAAATCAGGGGGTTTTGGTTTGAAATTATCAACTACAACAACAACAAACAATATGAAATAATAATAATGAGACGAGTTCTTGGGATGTGATTCGATTATAGGCTAATATAGACAAATGAGTAATCACATCGGTTAGGAAATAGCTTGATATTAGTGAGTAAGCTAGACTATAAATGTAAACTTTCTCTCAAATAATTTACCCCGAATCAAGTAGATTTCTCTCGAACATCAACAAACATGCAAAATAAGAGTAGCCCACACCTTAGTCTATTCACTCTCTCGAGCTAAATGTGTGGAATTGGGTTTAGCATTCACTCTCTCGAGCTGAACCCATATCAACCCAATACCCGCTGACCATCAATCAATAATCTTAATTTTAAAACCTTTCTCACGAGCAAGCCAAAAACGCAAGGGTAGAACTGTATTTGCAACTACAATTCATAAATTAAACCGCAATTAATGATTGAACTCACTTTTAAACAGCATTTAAACTAACAATTAGCAATACCCATAAACCAAATCAGCCCATAATCACATAATCATACCCCAAGAATTGGGATTTTAGCTAAACATCATAAAAAGATAAAATTTGTTACCAAATTGAGTTTCCATCATATGGGTAAGATTGATTTCGTCCTTACAATGGTCCAATTTGGAGAATCTCAAAGACTCACTTCCAATTTCTCAAAAGTGAAAAACTTCAATTCTTCAAAGCTAAAGAAAAACTAGAGAAAACTTGTCTCACAGTTCAAAAATCTCTAAATATGAACACATGCACTATTTAGAATGAATAATGATAGATAGATACTAAACTAAATGTTCAAAAATGAATTTATAGTCACCAAAAATGTGTTGCGACGAGCCTCGGCGCAGTAAGTCGGGCTCGGTGATCCGCCCTTTGGTCAATTCCATCGCCCTTCTTCCTTAACCTTCAGCATCCTCAAGGTCTGTAACTCTGGGTAATCCAACACTACATCGTGGAACCACTCAGCAATCCGCCGACTACTCCTTTCTCTCGCCAACTTGGTTCTTTCCTTCAGGGCTTGTCACATTGGAACTTTAGGTGGTCAAGAATCCATTCGGTGACTCGCCAAATGGACTTAGCGATCACTGGACTTGCTTTTCTTCATTCTTTCAGCTCGCTTTATTCCTTTTTGCAAATTAGTGTCCTTGCTTTGTTGCTCAATCCATATACCTAGAAATCAAAGGTTTTACATCAGTTATTGGCACAAAATAAGCATTTGAGGACACTAAATCATTCTAAATAAAGACCTAAATGAGTCCAAATCTCGAACTTATCAGTCGATTAGAGAAACTCCCACAGAAGTATTTTGTATTCTTAAATGTATTCCAGAGTTTATATTGTATCTTTGCATACATACATAGTTACTATTGTATTTCTAAATATACAGAGTTGTTAGCCATGTTTTTAAAGCAAGAGTTAAGTTAAGTTAAGTTGAGCCCATGTATGTTCTTTCAGTTCCTTTCAAGCTTATGTCTTATTTTAGTATTCCCCTCGCATGCTCGTACATTCAATGTACTCATGCCATTTGGCCTACATAGTTTTTATGATGCAGATACAGGTAACTAAGATCAGCATTCAGTGCTCCGTTGATCTAGTTGAGCATTCAGAGTCTTGTAGTGAGCCTCCTTGCTTTCTGGAGGATCCCGATATACATTGCTTTAGTAGTTTTCAGTTGTTAGGATGATCGGGGGTCTTGTCCTGACATCCCTCCCAGTTTTAGAGGCTGCATAGATAGACAGTTAGTTAGTTCATTTGTCACTATTTTGTTATTGGCTTATGTTTTGAAACTTGAGTTGCCATCTTGGCTAGTTGAATGTTTCTTTTAAGACATTCTAAGTTTATTTCATGAGTTCATCATTTGAGACTATTTTCTTGTGTTTAATTCTTCCATTGTGTAGTAAGCTAGGCCAAGGGTTCGCTTCGGGCCAGCAATGGTTCTCGAGTGTCAGTCCCGCCCAGGGTGTAGGCTCGGAGCGTGACAAACTTGGTATCAGAGCACAGCATTCAAGAATCCTAGGAAGTCTATGAAGTCGTGTCTGTAGAGTCCCATATGTGAAGCGCGCCACATTTATAATTAGGAGGCTGCAACACTTAGGAACTATCTCACTTGTTTCATACTTATTTTGTGTGATAGAGTGTATCTTTATAAAAGTTTTTTTCTAACTCGTTCTTGGTGTGTCTTTCTGATCATGCCTCCATGAAGAGTTGGCATAGGTCGTTCGGCTAGAAGAAATGTTGAACCACATGAACAAGGGTACCTAATGCACCAGAAGTTCAACCCAAAGGAGAGGTCACCATTGCTGAGTTCTGTGAGGCCATCCAGATGTTGAGCCAAGTTGTAACCAACCAAGTTGGGCAAGAGAGAGAGAATCGACAGGAATTGGTTGATACTTCAAGCATCTGTGAATTCTTGAGGATGAATCCACCGAGGTTCACTAGTTCAAGTGTTACTGAGGATCCAGAAAACTTTGTTGAGGAACTTCAGAAGCTTTTTTAGATCATGCATGTTGCTAATGCAGGGAGGGTGGAACTAGTTGCATACCAAATGAAGGGTGTCACTAGGATCTAGTTTGATCAATGGAAGAAGAACCGAGCTGAGGGTATACCACCTGTGAGTTGGGCTAGTTTTGAAGAGGCCTTCTTGGGGCGTTTCTTCCCCTGAGAATTGAGAGAAGCAAAGGTGCGAGAGTTTCTCACTCTTAAGCAGGAATCTTTAAGCATTCATGAGTACAGTCTGAATTTCACACAACTTTCCCCTATGCTCCGGAGATGGTTGGTGACATGAGGAGCAGGATGAGTTTATTCGTTGTTGGGTTGTCTCTCCTGTCAAATAAAGAAGGCAAGGATGCTGATAGGGGATATGGACATAGCAAGGCTAATGATCCATGTACAACAAGTTGAGGAGTACAAGCTAAGGGATAGAGAGGAGTTCAAGAATAAGAAGGATAAGACATCAGGGAATGAGTCCGGGTATCAAAAGAGCAATGCAAATCGGTTTTTCTTCCAACATAAACAAAAGGTACATGTTACATCATCTGCTAGTGCACTTGCACCAATGAACAAATGTGAGTACAATAGTTAGAATTTCAAAGCTAAACCTGCCTATTCTCAAGGTAGTATGGCACAAGGGGGTAGTGAGTCTCCTGCATGTCCTAAGTATGGTAGGAACCACCAAGGGATGTGTCGTGATGGCTCCAATGGTTGCTTCAAGTGTGGCCAAAATGGTCATTTTATGAGAGAGTGTCTGAAAAACAAGCAGGGTATGGTAATGGGGGCAATAGAGCAAAATTTTCTTCAATTGCTCGACCAGACAGGGCTGCATCTAGAAGAGCCACTTCAGGGGCAGACGGAGGAGAAAACCGTCTTTATGCTATCGCCAGTTGCCAAGAGCAGGAGGATTTGCCAAATGTTGTCACTGTTATGATCTAAGTCTTTAACTTTGACGTTTATGCTTTACTAGATCCAAGATCGAGTTTGTCCTTTGTAACTCCTTATGCTACGATGAATTTTGATGTTCTTCTTGAGAAACTTAGTGAGCCCTTCAGTGTTTCTACACCTGTTAGTGAGTCTATTCTAGCAGAGAGAGTCTATCGTGATTATACCATTTTCGTCAATCACGAGGGCACCATGGTTGATTTAGTTGAGTTAGACATGGTAGATTTTGATGTCATTCTAGGTATGGACTGGCTTCATGCATGTTATGCCTTAGTTGATTGTAGAACTCGAGTAGTTAAGTTCCAGTTTCCTAATGAGCCAATTATAGAGTGGAAGAGTAGTTTAGCAGTGCCTAAGGGTTGTTTCATTTCATACCTTAAGGCAAGGAAGTTAGTTTCCAAAGGGTGTGTCTATCACTTAATCCGAGTTAATGACTCTAGTGTTGAGGTACCTCCTATTCAGTCAGTTTTAGTAGTAAAAGAGTTTCCAGAAGTCTTTCCAGATGATCTTCTCGGAGTCCCAAGCGAGTGAGAAATAGACTTCGGTATAGATATTCTTCTTGATACTCGTCCCATATCTATTCCGCCATATAGGATGGCACCAATAAAGTTAAAAGAGAAGTTGAAAGATATCCTATATAAAGGTTTCATTCGACTAAGTTTCTCACCTTGGACCGTTCTGGCCTTGTTTGTAAGGAAGAAGGATGGTTCTCTTAGAATATGTATCGATTACTGTCAGTTGAACAAGGTTACTATCAAGAATAAGTGTACTTTTCTGAGAATTGATGATTTCTTCGATCAACTGCAGGGTGCCACTTGTTTCTCTTCGATAGACCTCAGATCTGGCTACCATCAGTTAAGAGTAAGGGAATGTGATATTCCAAAGATAGCTTTCAGGACCCGTTATGGTCATTATGAGTTTATGGTCATGTCGTTCAGTTTAACTAATGCACCTGCAGCGTTCATGGACCTTATGAATAGAGTATGCAAGCCTTATTTAGATATGTTTGTTATCGTATTCATTGATGACATACTAATCTATTCGAGGAATGAGGAAGATCATGCTAGTCATCTCAGAGTAGTTCTCCAGACTCTAAAGGATAGAGAGTTGTATGTCAAGTTCTCTAAGTGTGAGTTTTGGCTTGAGTCTGTGGCATACTTAGGCCACATTGTTTCCGGTGATGGAATTAGAGTTGATACCCAGAAGATAGAGGCAATGCAGAATTGGCCTAGACCCACATCTCCAACTGATATTAGGATTTTCTTGGGGTTGGCTGGATATTATAGAAGGTTCGTAGAGGGGTTTTCATATATTTCTTCCCCTTTGACCAAGTTGACTCAGAAAATAGTAAAGTGGCAATGGTCTGAAGCTTGTGAGAAAAGCTTTCAGGAATTGAAAAAGAGGTTGACTACTGCCCAGTATTGACCTTACCAGAAGGTATGCAAGGCTTTGTTGTTTATTGTGATGTGTCTAGATTTGGTTTAGGTTGTGTTTTAATGAAAAATGGCAAAGTTATAGCTTATGCCTCCAGACAGTTGAAAGTTCATGAGAAGAATTACCCAACCCATGATATAGAGTTGGTTGTCGTAGTCTTTGCTTTAAAAATATGGTGTCACTATCTTTATGGTGTTCATGTAGATGTGTTCACCGATCACAAGAGTCTTCAGTATGTGTTCAGCAGAAAGAGCTTAATCCCATACAGAGAAGGTGGTTAGAGTTGCTCAAAAATTATGACATGAGTATTCTTTATCACCCAGGTAAGACTAATGTTGTTGTTGATGCCTTGAAAAGATTTTATATGGGTAGTACCACCCATTTGAGGAATATAAGAAAGAGTTAGCTAAAGAGGTACATAGATTTGCACGATTAGGAGTTCGACTAATGGATTCCACAGAAGGAGGAGTAGTGGTGATGAATGGGGCTGAATCATCATTAGTGTCAGAAGTAAAAGAGAAGAAAGACCAAGATCCTATTTTTCTTGAATTGAAGGAAAATATTTATAAGAAAAAAGTAATGGCTTTTGAACAAGGGGGGATGGCGTATTGAGGTATCAAGGTAGGTTGTGTGTACCAAGGGTGGCTGAACTCCAAGAGAGGATCATAGAGGAAGATCATAGCTCCAGATATTCTATCCATCCGGGTTCAACAAAGATGTATCGTGATTTGAGAGAAGTTTATTGGTGGAGTAGTATGAAGAAGGTCATTGCAGAGTTTATTGCTAAGTGTCCAAATTGCCAACAAGTTAAGGTAGAGCATCAAAGTCCTGGTGGTATGGCTCAGAATATAGAACTTCCGGAATGGAAGTGGGAGATGATAAATATGGATTTCATCATAAGTTTACCAAGGTTTCACAGGCAGCATGATTCTATTTTGGTGATTGTTGATAGAATGACTAAATCAGCCCACTTTTTACCTGTAAAAACTACCCATTCAGCAGAAGATTATGCTAAGTTGCATATTCAAGAGGTAGTCACACTTCATGGGGTGCCAATTTCGATTATATTAGATTGAAGTGCACAATTTACTGCACAGTTCTGGAAATCTTTTCAGAAAGGCTTGGGTTCAAAGGTGAAATTAAGTACTGTTTTTCATCCTCAGATAGTCAAGCGGAGCGCACTATTCAGACTTTAGAAGATATTTTGAGGTCATGTGTGGTTTATTTCAAGGGTAATTGGAATGATCACCTACTTCTCATTGAGTTCGCTTACAACAATAGTTACCACTCTAGCATCTAGATGGCTCCTTATGAAGTTCTTTATGGGAGAAGATGTAGATCTCATATTGGATGGTTTGAAGTTGGTGAAGTTGGGTTGATCGGACCAGAATTAGTTCATCAAGCTAAGGAGAAGGTGAAAGTTATTCAAGAGAGGTTGAAAACAGCACAGAGTCGTCAAAAATCCTATACAAATGTTAGGAGAAGAGACTTAGAGTTTGAAATAGATAATTGGGTTTACTTGAAAGTTTCACCCATTAAGGGTGTTATGAGGTTTCTCAAGAAGGGGAAACTTAGTCCCTGGTAGATTGGTCCTTACAGAATATCCAAGAGGATTGACAATGTATCTTATGGGTTGGAGCTACCACAAGAGTTAGCAGGGGTCCATCCGGTATTTCATATTTCCATGTTGAAGAAGTGCATGGGAGATCATTCACTTATCATACCAACTGAAGATATTGGTATCAAGGATAACTTGTCTTATGAGGAGTTTCATGTTCAGATTCTAGACCATCAGGTTCGCAAGTTGAGGACCAAGAAAGTAGCATCAGTCAAAGTTCTTTGGACAAATCAATTTTTTGAGGAAGCTACTTGAGGAGTTGAGGAGGATATGAAGAAGAGATACCCACATATCTTCGAATCCGGAGAAGTTCCAAATTAAGGTACAAATCCTTTTTTGTCTTTTATTTTAAGTTGGCCTATTGTAATTACATTTTTCTTGTGAGTGTTTGATCTAGGTGTTAGATATTACGCCTTAGCCTACTAAAAGTAGTCTCATTCGAGGATGAATGGTCCCAAGGGGGAGATACTGTAACACCTCGCTATTTGAAAGAACTAGAAAGGCTTAAAATTAGAAAGAAACAATTTTTGGAAATAATCAAATCTGGAAAGTTTGACAAAGTTAAGCTAAGTATGAGTTTTGGGTCAACTTCAAATGACTATAACTCCTATCTTAGGATGAGTTAGGTGTGCTACAATATACCATAGGAAAACATCTTTGAATTATCTTTTCAACGCCACTGAGTTTAATTAGTTTCGAGTTCGTATGAGGGAGATATGCTCATTTGAAGTTGGGATGTCAAGATAAGGAAAGTCAAAACCGGATTTTTGAAGGATATTATGGTCTTTTCACTACCGAGTTAATTATATTCATTTTTGGTAATTAAGTTGGGGTCTCAAATGATGGTATTCAGTTTACTCTATTGAAATAAGTTAGGGTTTTGAGATAAGAGAAAACAAGAGGAGAAAAGAAAAGAAGAAGCAATGAATCGCCAAGTTCTTGAAGATTTGCTTGTAGATTTCGCCAAGGGGTGATCCCTACGAGGTATGTGTGATCACATAGCGTTGGATTAGTTCACCCACACGCCAATCATGATTTTATTCAGTGAATTTGTGTCTTGAAAGAAGAGTTTATGAGTTCTTGATGACTATTGTTGAAAGTTTCGTTTGAATCTTAATTGTTGAAGTTGTTAAGAAGATCTTAATTTAAATTCATGAAATTAGATGTCGTTTTGAGTAGATTCTTGCATATTTTGGTTATGTAGTCGAATCCTAAGTATTTGGGGAAAGACCCAATTGAATCTAGAGGGTTTAGAGTTGAAAAACGACAAAAGAAGTTCGTCAAAATTTTAGGGAAAAGGGGTGGGGCGCCGCGCCACTCAGAGCGCCCCACAAAGTGTTCTGTAGTTGGGGCTCTAGGGCGTTGCACCAGCCAGTGCGCCCCAACTTCAGTTCTAAAGTTTTTGGGTTTGGCGCCCCGCGCCACTCAGAGCGCCAGGGACGCTAGGTCTTCTACCCTTTCCCACTTCTTTCCGTACTAGTTCCTTGAAACGTACCTATGTTTTCTAGTTGATTTCTAAACTCTAAGGTACATCTAAACAACATGAAATCATCCATAACATGAGATCATGATCCTTGAATCCATAATTCAATTCAAGAAAAGTTAAGAGTCAAGTCAAGAGAAGTTCATAGAGTTTTCCAAAAGTCTTTTACAAACGTTTTAACTTTGTTTTAAGACTTGAGTTTTGAGTTGAGTAAAGAGTAAAGACTGAAGTTCATTTCTTCAAAAGAGTATATCGGGACTATTTATTCCCAAAGAGTAAATATTTTCACATTTAAGCAAGAAAGGAAACTTTAATTTCTAAAAGAGCCTTTGAGCTAATTTTCAGTAAAGAGTAAATGCTTTCACAATTAAGCAAGAGAGGAAACTTTGATTTCCAAGAGAGTCTTTGAGCTAAGTTTTGAGCAATTGTCTCGAACCACAGAAAGAAGTTATATTTTCAAACATAAGAGCTAGTATCATATTTTGGGAGTAGTATTGAGCACCGATATGGGGGAGAGTTCAGACAACTCCCAGCCCCTATAAACCATGTAGCCATCATAGGTAGAAAAAGACCATACTTTTTAGATGATTCATTAGTGCTTTTTAGCATAGACTGGGATTCACTTAATAGTCAAGTTCTATACCCTCGGCAAGGTATAGGATGGCCCTGGCAGTGAGAGGCAAAATGTTGTATCATCACCATAGCTCTTAAGTGATGGTTCTCGGTTAGAGAAACTCTCACGAAAGTATTTTGTATTCTTATATACATTCCAGAGTTTATATTGTATCTTTGCATGCATACAGAGTTACTATTGTATTTTTAAATACACAAAGTTGTTATTTATGTTTTAAAAGTTTTTCTCTATACTGTGTTCATATTATTGCTTTATATTGAAATGATTTAAGTTAAGTTGAGTTGAGCCCAGGTATGTTCTTTCAGTTCCTTTTAAGCTTATGTCTTGTTTTAGTATTTCCCTCGCATGCTCGTACATTCAATGTACTAATGCCATTTAGCCTGCATCGTTGTAATGATGCAGATACATGTAACCAGGATCAACATTCAACGCTTTGTTGATCCAGTTAAGCATTCAGAGTCTTGTGGTGAGCCTCCTTGCTTTCCGAAGGATCCCGATTTACATTGCTTTAGTAGTTTTCAGTTGTTAGGATGATCGGAGGTCTTTTCCCGACATCCCTCTCAGTTTTAGAGGTTTCATAGATAGACTGTTAGTTAGTTCATTTCTCACTATTTTGTTATTGGCTTATGTTTTGAGACTTGAGTTGCCATCTTGGCTAGTGGAATGTTTATTTTAAGACATTCTAAATTTATGAGTTCATCATTTGAGACTATTTTCTTGTGTTTAAGTCTTCCGCTAAGCAGTAAGTCAGGCCAAGGGATCGCTTGGGACCAACAATGATTCTCGAGTGCCAGTCCCGCCCAGGGTGTAGGCTCAGGGCGTGACACCCTTAACTTTCCACTTATTTATCATGTCCACCTCCATACAGATGCTCCATGGAGTATCCCAAACACCTTCAACGGCATTCTTTAAAAATAAAGAATCAGTTTCCAATATCAATGGAAACAGATTGTTGTTCACACAGAATTCCAGTCCATCAATGTACAATCTCTTCTTTACCTATTGATTTGGCAAAAATAACATTTTTAAATACCAACACTCAAGCAGAAAGGTGTATAGAGAAATATAAACATATGTTTATATTACCTCGCAATCAACTAAAAATACATTTGGTGTAATAATACTGTGTCACGTATATTTTTAATATATTTTTGTTGTGAATTTGATTAAGACCTATAAAAGTAGAATTATAATGTGCATCAACTAAATAATGAATAAGATATATATAATTTGATAAAGAATATGATATGTTTAAACGGTTGGAAGCTAAAGGTGAAGAAATAAATACATGACACATATTAAACTTGTAAATAAAAAGTTTATAGAATTTGTACATGTCTAAAGGTAGATGAAAGGTCTTCCCAATTAATTTTTATTAAAAAAAATAAATGATAAATATACTTTTAAAGGACATTTTAGTAATTCAACTTATGACTTAGACTCTTTCCACTTTTAATAGAACTAGTTTCACGGCACGTGCGTTGCACGTGTGTATCATATCATATAGTATACGATATTGTAAAATAGAATTAATATTACTAAGTTAAAGTATTTTAGTGAATAATTATAACTGAAAGAATATTGGACAAGTGCTTTGAAATGATCAATATAGATTTTCATAGAGTTAATTGTTTTTTTAGACAAAAATGACCAGATATCATTGAAACATTTCAAAATGCATTCAAAATTTAAATATGGGGAGAAAGTGATATTTCTTAAGTAGTATTGTTCTTTACTTTACTCAATTCGGTAAATAAACTTAACCAACAAAACAGAAAAATAATATCAAGATAAAAAAATGGTCAGCAATAAATTATGACTGTAAATGATAGACACCATTTAAGTACAATTATTTTCTTAGATATTAATACTTGAAATTTAATATGTGCATGACACTAAGAACGATTGTCATAAATATTTTAATATTTTATCTTTAAACGTGATATAACTTTTAGATAATATTATTATTCAATTAATATTTGAGTAAGGCTATGATATAGATGTAATTTTACAAAAACAAAAAGTGTTCTTATATAGTGAATGTCAATACTTTTATAAGTAGAAAGTTATAGATAAAAATATATTACGTCAATAATTAGTTCTAAAAAACAATATCCTTTGTTTTGCCGCATACATATCATATAGATGTTGTCTTATGAGAGTATCTAATATCTTATAGATGTTCTATCGTGACATAAAACATTGAACTTTTTCAATTAAAAAATAAAAAGATGAATAAAATTTAAAGTATTATTTATAGAATCTTTAATTTGATTTAAGATCATTTTATGATTAATCACTATTTTCTTATCATTTTTATATAGCTAGAAAGGAGTGTATCTTGTGACATAACATTTTCTTAGATCAAAATGATCACAAAATAACAGGAAATTCATACTTTAAAAAATCATACTCAACATAAATATAAAAACGTAAAAATATGTGGATCAATTCATAGCCAATGAAGAAGGAAGACTAAAATATATGTTCATGATATATTCACGCTAGTGTTTCATTTGATTGAAATCTCTTTTGCCACCAACATTTTACTTTCTCCGTTCATTTTTACTACATATCTATTAAAAAATTATTATTATCATGGTTATATTATCATATTATAAGTAAAAGTGAAAATCTATTTTTGAAACAATAGACTTAACATCAAAACTACTAATTCAATGGACTACGTTGATGCCCGATGTTTTAGCAAAATTAGGAAGAAACTCCTTCATTTGATGTTAAAAGAATATGAAATGGAAATACAAACAAGAAATAGCTTACCCCAATCATGTGCCTTTTTTGTATTTGTTTATTATTATTGTCTCTCCCACATCTTTTTCTATTTATTTTATTAGAAAAAATAATCAACAATGTGTGTATTTAAAATCTCTCTCAAATGAAAATACAAAAGAAATTATTCAAGAAACAAAATAAGAAAAATGAATGAAAATTCTTGCGCACTATCTATAGAAGATTTCAATGTGAAGCAAAGTTCATAGATAATTGCATATTTCTTTGTTCTCTTATTTTCTTCTTTAATAGAAAGTCAATACCTAAATTTCAATGCTAAGAACTTCGGCAAAACTTATCAATGGATTCAAAATGAATCATTTTTAAAAATTTTAAATGATCTCAAATTGTCACAGAAAAGAGATCCCCAAGAATTTATAAGGAGTGAATGGCTGTGATTTATGACCGAAGATACATGAATGTAGAAGTTATTGTGACTATTTGTAGGAAAATTGTCTTTTCTTAATGAATAAAACATGTAGGTTATTTAAAGAGTATTAATGTTCAAAATGATATAAATAATATTGATGTATGTATGTGATGAAAATCATCAGAGGAAAATATGAGTGTGAATTGATGAATGATTTGCTACAATTTGTTCACCAACTCTTTCTTATTTGGTACCTCAAACTTCATTGGGTTTCGAACTTAATCAACTATTGCAAAGACCAATTGAGATCTTTTAAGAAGAAGAAGAGTATAAAACCAAAAAAAATGTAGTTTAAAAGTGAGAGGAAACCCCTCTATTTATAGCTAACAAATAGTAGTATGAATACGTTCTGATTGTGCCTTGTTAGATAAGTCACAACCCTTCAAAAAAGTTCATGCTAATCGGAAAAGACATAACCCTTTGAAACAGTCACAACTCGTCGGATAAGGCACAACCCTTTGGTAAAGTCACATCCCTTTGAAAAAATCACAATCCTTTAGAAAAGTCACAACTCATCGGAAATGTCACAACCCGTCGAAAAAGTCACAACCCTTTGGAAAAGTCAAAACTCATCGCAAAAGTCACAGTCCATTAATGTGAAAAGGTATCAACCTTTAATATAACATAATGATATAAATTGAGTATTTTTTAATTGGAGTATTATAGTAATTCAACATTCATGTTTGGGAGTTCATGCTTTTAAGGTAGTATGGATGATCTTGTTGACTTATATTACTAAAATCAAAACAAAATGAAGCTTAATTACTCCATTCTCATAATATTTTTTACATGATTTTAATTTGAGGAATAGTTTTTAGTAGTATCAATTAAGGGTCGAAGGAATTCATAAAGAAACAACCAAAATGTCCAAAAGCAAAATTGTCGTCATAAAGCTACCGTTACTATAGAAAATTAAATTGTTAAATCTCATATTGTATAAATTGTAGAAAAATAAAAAAAATAAAAGGGTGAAAATGAACAATATATGTTTGTATTCGCAACAGTATGTTAGATAGACGATAAAGTAACACAATCAAAATATTTTATTCAAAGTAATAATCTTTTAGCAATCTTTATTTAAATTACTTCTATTTTTTTTAAAAAAAAGCATATTGCATGAACTATTCAAGTATTATCAAACTCAACTTGTAGTAATAGAAGTTTTGTCAATTAAGTAACACTTATGAGAATAATAACACAAAAACAAAGAAAAAAATTCATAACAATGCAAAATGATACATAATTATATAAAAATATAGGTTACATACCAAATTTATTTTGGACAACCATACCTTAACCTCCATAATGGAAAAGAAAAACTTAAAATCATAAGCTACCATAAAAAAGATCCTAAAGAAATATATAGGCCATATCTTATACTTCTAAACTTAACACTTGAATTTTATTGTAAGAAAACTCCTCTTTTTAATTTCAGAATGAAGCTATCTGTTCTTCTCCTCAGTTAGCTTCTTGACGACATGTATTTATATCACTATCTAGAAAGAAGACAAGAGAACAATAGATGATAGAAAATAAAAGAATATGATGATCTAAGGAGCAATTTATTGATATTTATAGTGATATTTAACTGTCTTTTCATCTTTCAAATTTATTAATGGAGCACATTGAATCATGATACATAAATTTTATTTCGGTTTCAAAATTCAAAGAGTCACCGAATTGGAAGAGTTTCATATGTTATTTTGTCTTCTACTCTAATTGAATTTAACCTAATCAATTATAATTATAATGTCATAACTAAAAAATTAAAGTGTAGTTGTTGGACTTCATATTCTACCATTATATAATTAAAATATTAGTATTTAATAAAATAATTAATTTTATTTTGATTTAGTGGAGGAGCAAAATGGTAATCCAACTTTGAAAGTTGGAGCTTCCCATTTTAATAATATATGCTATAAATAATGATATGATGATGAAGAAGATCTCATTTTTAACACAACCTGCCTTGATTGCCTAGCTAATGCTACCGTCGCAAGCAACCTCTCAAAGAGTAAGGAGTGAACGACCCTTCTATCTAGATCAAAAAGATGGTCACATATGGGTGTACATGAGGATGAAGTAGTTTGATCAATTCAATTTTATTTCATTGGAGTTGATGATAAATCTTGAACAACCCAACCTCTTTACAGAGTGCCTTAAGGTAAAAGGCGAAACTGCAAATTTGATAAATGAGTAACTGCACATGTGAAATTATATTGTCTGTTTTATGCATAAAAAGAAGGAAGATATCCGGTTATCAACAAAAATTGATATAATTTGGCAATACAGTGTTGTCAATGTGAATGGTAATTGACAGGTATGTAAAATTCATAGTTTAAGTTGTGAAATTGATTATAAAAAAAAAAAAAAAAAAACTTCTAAGTGAGCCTCTTCTTGGTCTCAACAGCTTCTTTAAGTTTCCTTCCAAGTGCATATGCCAAAGGAGGTGGAACAGCATTTCCTATTTGCCTGTGCTTGTGCAAAATGTTACCAGAAAATTGGTAGCTGTCTGGGAAACCCTGCAATTCATGATACTTATTATTATTATAAAATCCCATCAAAGGCTGAATATAATACAATTTCTGCACCAACATTGACTTGTTTCCTCTTTATGTTTGAAAATCATTACTCTTCTTTCCTAACCAAGCAATTTCAAATTGTCATGCATTGATGAAAATACTACACCCTCAGACTATGCCTTCACATATTCTAAAATGTGTCTTCATTTTGTAAGACTTACTTGAGAACGTGCACATTCACGAACTGTAACAATCCTGTCTTGCTCTGGATGAAAGCACATCCCCACCTTACCCATCGGCTGGGGGTCAGTAATGGAAGTGGGGAAGTTCCCATCCCAATCCAACCTTCCAAACAGCCCCTTCCACTGGTTGTGCCTCTTAGCAGTGTTAGGCAGGCACCATGGAATCAAATCAACTAGTTGACCGTTAGATAGTTTAACCTGCACCACACAACACAAAACATCTTATACACCTACTTAACCCTTCAAATCACAAAGCACGTATTGTTTCATCAAAAGCACTGGATGATTGCCACAACACCTTTTCATCCTCAAGGTCACGCCAATCAGCTCCTGGCCGCTTGGGAATTCTTTGGCACCTGATTAGGTTAAGCTCATTCATCTCTTTTGAAATGTGATCAGATAATGTTATTGAGCTTCCCCGAATCTTCTTTTGGAACCAGGATACTGGGTCACCTTGATACTGCATTAAGAATGAATAGCATAAATTACAGAGTACGAACAAAGGCGTGACATGATTGCATAACCTATAGAAACAAAAGCAGCATTGCCCTCTTTCTTCCAAATTCAGAAAGTAAAAGTCCCTACTCAATACACTGTCTTTCCAGTTCTCTAGTCAATTCTTGGAAAAGGTCAAGGGTTCAAGGAAATTCAAGTTTAGTACCTCTATACAAGTCTTGCATGCCCCATTGCCAACAACAGGAAGATCTCCAATTGTGTCTCTAACAGTAAGTGAACGGAATGGAGCTCCACTAGCAGTACTCCTCACAGCTGCATAGTGTGAAGTTTCAGATAATGCGATTTTTAATTCTGGGACAGCAAAAACATGCATTGGTTCTGGCCACTCTGGAAGAACCTCCTCTGGGGATGCAGCCCAGATAAATACTCTCTTCCTAGACTGAGGAACTCCAAAGGCTCCGGCTTCAAGGATACCAAACCTAACCTGATCACAAGAAAATTGATTGTCAGTTTTGATAATTAGTAACATACATACATATAGAATGTGTATGTGTGTATATATATAGAGAGAGAACAATATGTACCTGATAACCCATCTCAAGAAGGGAAGCAACAGTTAAGCGAAATGTTTGTTTTTGGCTAAACGACACAAAATTCCTAACATTCTCCAAGAGAAAGAACTTAGGCCGATAATAATCAGCAAAGGATAAAAATGCCAGAATCATCTCGCACTGTACTTTACTCCAGGTGCTCTGATTAAATCTATTCATTCCAGAAAACCCCTGCAAAAGAACACACCGTTTAAGCTACAAAGTTTACTAAACATCAGGTTAGATGTGAAAGAGCTTAACAAACCTGACAAGGAGGGCCTCCATTAATGAAATCAACTTGTCCAGGAAGTGGCAAACTATTCAGTTCGTTCTCATCCATTGCTGCAGCTAATTCAGAAGCCTCTGGAGTTGAGATACAGTCATCAGAATCTCCGCACTTCTGCATGACAGCCCTGAATTGAAACCAATATCTGGTCATTACTGTTATGTACTTAGATATGTTCATAAAGGAAAGAGTAAAGATTGTATACCCAAGGACCTACCTCAAAATCACATTGCAATTATGTATGAACACCTTTGTCTTTGGATGATTAAGTCTAAATGCATCTCCAGCAGGCGCTTCATATTCAATTGCCCAATTTGTATCTGTGACACCTGAAAGAAAAAAACTTTCAGACGAAAGTTCAAACTACATCTATTACAACTACAAATAAGCAGAGAGAAGGAAGTTACACGAATGCTGCAGCCCCTCAGACAAGCCACCACAACCAGCAAAGATATCTAGTGTGGCCAAACGATTCTGAGGAGAAGTTTCATTTAGTTCCCCAACTTCATCCTCTCCTTCTTTTCCCTTCCCCTTCCTCTTCCTTGATGTCGCATCATCTAGCTTAATTTTTGAGAATCTCAACTTTATCTGAGCTGGCAACTGCTCAAAAGTACAATCAACTTAGACTTAACAAGAAAAATAAAATTCAGAAACAAATAGGGCAGATAAATAAAAGGTAAAATGTATTGTACTAAAAGGACTCTAACCAATTGCTGTTAAAATAAGAATGCAAGAGTACAAATTATGAAATGGGTACCTTTTTAAGGGATCCATTCAATGGATCATACAAATATTCACAAAAGAAAATATGGTCGAAGATGGCAGGGACGTCTTCAGACGAAATATCATACTTCTTCCTCACTTCACATTTACCTTCGATTGTTTCCACAGGAACTGTGTGTATATCGTCACTGTAATAGATCTGGAAGAGCAGTAGCAATCAGAAAATTATAATTGCAGAAAGGTTTACAGAGGAAAAAAAGTAAAATCCCCTAATAGACATCGTTACCTAGCTGATTAAAACAAACTTCTTAACATGACATAGTAAAATAATTAGTATATATTAACAACTCTAACCAGCTATTAGTGTGGAGACAAGTTATAGTATTATGTAGCATATACCTCCCGGATATCAGAAGAGTATGCCTTATCTGAAGATATATCCTCTGGTCTGAAGAATCTCCTTACTTTGACGTTTGTAGAATCTACTTTAGCTTGTTTAGATCCCTTGGGACCAACAATTTCTAGTAATTGACATACTACATAGGCCATCAACCCCACATTTCTTCCAGCTTTGAAAGTTCCACTTCCCCCTCTTTCGGCAGTAAAGTGATCGGGGCTTACATAAACAAAGTCATCAACTGAATACTCAGTCCCCAGATATACAAAACTGGAGTTGGACATATCAAACTTGAAGGATTCCTTTTCCTGATCAGTTCGCTGCAACTCACAGGAGTAGCATAAACCATTACCAAGACCCATCTTATCAAACGGGAGTCTGAAGAAAGCACCTTTTACAGGGCGATAAAAGCTTTTGCAGTAAAATTCAGTCGGCAATCCCTTCCTCTTCCTGTCTTCTGCTTTTGCTCTATCAAGTTTATCAGCATTCGTGTTTCTATGCTGGTGTCCCCAAGGCATCATTCTGATATTGACAGCTATACTTTCTTTGACATCTCCTAGTTGCAGATTCATGCATTCATTGATCAAAAATACCTCTCTCTCATTAGCTGCATTTCCAAGTACAGTGTCAGATCCTCGTTGCATCATTCTTCCATGAAGCATTTTGCTACCATCCAATTTTTCAAACATGTATTCAACAAAGTACATAGAAGGAAGCTCATCTGGTTCATCATGTTCCACTAGAACTGAGTCCCCAACAGCTATCTCATGTCCATGAACTCTAGCCCTTTTAAACAAATGTTCACCAGAAGCTGTTTTACCTATTGATTCCCCATCCCACTTTATTTCTTTGCTGTCAGAACATGACTTAATATGCCTTCTTGTAGAAGGTGTATGAGCTTTCTCTGGAACATCCAAGTTCTCCGGAACATCATCCTCTTCATTTTCCTCTTGCTCATCTGCTTCTTCATCATCCTTCACCTCAAAATCAACCACCTCTTTTGACACCTCGGGTGAGTAATTGGAATAGTATTCCCCCCAGATTCTGTTGATTAGCCTTGTTGTAGTAGCCTGCATAGCTTTCCTTTTTACAGATGGCGCCATAGATGCTCTAGGATTTAAGTTCTGTTCAAGTCTCTGCATCACTTTCTTCTTCTTAATCACCCATTTTGTATGGTGCCTCTCTTCCATTTTCATTGAGAGACCAATCGCAAATGCACAATTCCTGATGCTTGCATCAGGAAATTCAGAGAACTGCTGCAGAATAATTTGCCCATGTACAACCACATATCTTTCCACCACATCTACATTAGATGATATATAAGCAGGATGGTCTTTCTTGAACTCTGAAACCCTTTTAATAACTTCTCCAAAAGAAAGTCTAGCCACACGATTCTGTTCCTTTAACAAAGTAATGATGCTCACTGCCAATCTTGCAGTCTTTATGACTGGTTCGTACCAAGGAGCATACTGTTTCAACGGCTTCCCAAGCCTATACCTGAATTAGAAATAATATGCATGAGTAAAGCATCTACAATAAATCCGCAAGCAAAAGCACAAAAAGAAAAACAGTCAAGTTTATCAGAATATAATAAATAGCAGTCCCAGCTATTGGCGTAATAAAGGGAGGTACTTGCAAAATAATTCAATCACTCAAAAGGAATTAAGTGTAATACCAGGCCATATCAGTCCGAATTGATATAAAGATCATTGAGGACCCAAACTCAATCATCCATTCTTTTATTGCACTCAAGTAAATTGGCATTCCATCCATCTCAGCTGATTTAGAACCACCTAAAGAGGAATGATTAGCATCAGTGTCAAAATTGTATCCAGACCCATCATCAGCAGTCATCACTCCAGACCCAAAAATGGTTACATCAATATCAGCACATGCTTTCATTGGCAGGAGTTCTAAAGAAATTAGCCTTGAGTCCGAGTTGTACAATGCCCAATTATGAAGCATACTGCGAGGCAACTCATCAATATGGTATGTATCAACCCCACTGTCAAAGACAATATACTCATCAGTCTCTTCATTAGATGTTTTGTAATATGCAGGTAAAGGATAATCACTTGCAATCTCATCCTCATTGATCTTGATGTATATTTTGCTGGATGAGGAAGACGTATTGCGGCCTTTCTTCTGCTTCAAGGAGCACCAATACTCCTCTTCATGTAACAATTTTGCCAATTTCAGATCTTCATCTTCTGGCGCTGGACCATTAGCCAAACCAGATTCATCTATCTTGTCTTCTCCATTTCCTGCTTTTGGGCCAATATGTAGAGCCTTACCAGATGATATAGGCTCTGGTTGTGCAAGTGTCTCCTGCTTACTGCTTTCATCTTTAAGGGAAGCCAGGACAGGTAGCTCAACAAAAAGTTGATCAGTCTTCTTTGATGTATCATCCAGACCAATAAGTTGCTTATAGATGAACCCGCCCTGAGTGATGACAAAGTCCCTGATGGATACACCACCTGAAAAGCATTTTATGCCAGTCATCGCTCGGACAACCCCAGCAAGCAACTCGTCAAGGTTTAAATCAGGATTCCCTCCAGATGACTTTGAAAGCTTCTTATAAACCTCAACGCAAGCCGTTGCCTTGGCCAAGAAGTGGTCATAAAACTTCTTATAACTACCTGAGGGTTTTATACAATCATAATCAGCTATCTCAGTTGAGATCCAAATGACAGGAGTTCCATCTTCATAGCCAGAGATAGCCCATTCTTCAATACGCCCAAAGCCTTCACATCTAATTCTTTGTGCTTTTACTTTGTCGAGACTGTCCTCAAGTGGTAAAATGAGACCACTGATAAACAGATCATCAACCTCAGACATTCCAAAAGGTTGTGGTATTCCTTCTGAGTTATGAAATACAAAATCCGTTAATCTTCTACAGGGTCGTTGAGAATCTTGCAGACCTGCAGTTAACCTAATAGCCATATCCTCTTCCTCTACACAATGGTCCTTCTTTGTTTCAATGACTGAAGAATTTTTTGATAAATGCACAGATTTCTCTTTAAAATCTGAACAGGCAGCAGCTCGCTTAGGCCTTTTACGTGCAGCAGTGGGCTCCTCAATAGTTTCAGAAACAGGCTGTTTCTTTTCCTTCTTATCAGTTGCAGATGCCTTCCTTCTTGACACAGAATCTTGTTTGTGTTTGTTCTTTTTGTGTCCTGATTAATCAACAAAAATACAGAGAAGGATGAGCCATAGCAAGAACTGAAATGTTTCTGTTATCATTCTCACAACAAAGACAAAGCACTCCAAGGAAATTTAGTACAGGGTGGACCAGAAGCTTTCTGAACTTCCCTGTGAAAGAGTCATTATTGAAAAGCATGAAGTGGAATTGAACATCAAAAGAAGCAGCAAAATTAAGAAAATGCAGCACTCAAAGTTAGGCAAATACACTTGAGTCAATTGGTGTGAGGGACAAGGTATAATAATCCCAAGGATAAAATGCATGATTGTTCTATCCTGCGCTTGGTTGGAGGTACTAGGCAGTCCTGAGACTATTTATCCCTCCATTTATACCTTAGTGATGGATAAATTATCCCATATATATGGTGGAATAATTTATCCCGGGAAAACTTGTTCCCAACCAAACGACCCCTTAATATCAAGCAACATTCCATGCACTAGCATAAGCAAAAAAAGCATAAATGCTAAGGGGGATGATATACACATGGAAAAAACACTACAGGCCTGTGAAATGACCATCTCCTACAGGGCACATTAAATATTTTCCATTTCAAGAGAGTAGACTATATTGGCATAAGATTGCTTTGCTGACTCTAAAAGCTGTCAATAGCACAAGTCACTGCACAATGCTAATTTCTTAACTTTTATAATCCACCTTAAGCATTATATCTAAGAGGTCAATACAGTAATATTGTGCATACAAGTTACAACAAGCAATCTTACCCTTACAGCAAATTCTTAGTGTGGACATCACAAAGCAGTAATGAGGATTTTACTCCAAATATCTGAAGGCATCAACTAAGAGACTGGGTTGTGGCTGTCTATGTTTTAGAAATGCGGGTGTGAATATGGTGCACAATCACAAACATAAATTTATTTTACTTCTTTTATTTTATTTGTTGGTGTTTAACTGGACACAAAGTTTAGGACGTGGAATAGCTTTATGAACTATATCAATGGTAGTGGAGAACATTTTAAGTTGTGGCTACAATACTAGTTTGATAAACATCACATCAAGAGTTTAGAATTTGAATAATGAATTTGAAACCTTGAAAGTTGTAAAAGTTTTACAGAACAACTGAAAAACAAATCAAGGGGATGGTGTTGATGGTGTCAAGCATTGTAGTATTTTCTAAAATAAGAAGAATGCCATGTCAATGGAAACAGATGGATTTTATGCAATGATGAGGATTTTCAAAATAAAGATAAGGCGCATCACAAATTTATAGAACTCACACATATATAACAAGAAAAGCACTGTCGTATCCTCAAGGACCATAGTATAAATACAAAAACTCAGCAAATAATGCTACCAAATTAAATCCACAAGGTAAATGATCTCTGCTAGAATATAAATCAATATATACAAACAATGCCAAATAAGATTACCAGCCATGAGATGGTAATAGTTGTGAAGCAACCTCTTCTTGCAACTAAAGAAGATCTTAGGGGTTTGCCAAAAAGGTATACAATAGATTATGGACAGATCATTAGATGATTCTGTCAACTATAGTACAAACAAATTGAGATGAGATTGATTCATGAAGAATTCTCAGTAAGTGTTGCTGGTGAGACTGAAAAAGTTGTTTATGCCATAATTACTTCACTGGATTATTGAGTTGGGAAGTATGTTATTCTTTGAATGAATTTGGTATAAGTTAAGTGGGGATAGTTTTTAGAAATAAAAGAAAATAAATTGACAACCCATAACCAAGAAACTGTTATGAATCTTTAGGGAAGGATCGATTCACAAGGCGATATATAAATCAGCTCGTTAAAGGGAGGCTGAAACCTTAGAGTTCATTAAAAGAGAGAACTCCGATCTCTTCAGCTCTTTAAAGGGAGACAAAAACCTTAGAGTTCAACGGAAGAGAGAACTCCGATCTCTTGCTTTTTGCTTAATTATGAGTTACTGATTTATTCATCAAAAGCCCCTTTAAATAGGAGTCTTATTACATCAATAGGAAGTCTAATTTTTATGAAAGTAGGAGACCTAAATCCTATTCCAAACTAATAACTATAACTTAACCTAATCCTTATGAAACTCTAAAACTAAACCCTATTCTAGAATAATAAATAAAACAACTAAAAATATAATTAAATACTTAAATTAATGACTTCCAACGCATCCCTAACATAAACATTGACAATTAAGTTCAAATGGTAGAGGCCAATGAGCAAGCAGCAAAAACAGTGGCAGTTTAACTAACTGAAATTCATTTAAATGCAGCTATATGTCCTCGGCTATAGTTTCTGCAGTTCAAGGTGGTTATAATAGTTGACTTGACCAATATTAGACAAGTCTCCATTTCAAGATCCCCAAATGAGAAACAAACATAGTCTTACCAACACTCCTCCAACAGTTCATGAACCGAACGAAGTCTTACCTACACACTCTATGCAGAGAGAATAATTATGGATTTACTTAATGTTAAATTAGGTCTTAGGCCTAACTCACACCCCAAAAGTTAGCTCAAAGGGAGGAGGATTGCCCAAGTCTTATAAGGAGTCCACCCATCTCATTAACCACTGATGTGGGATTTTTGTCATTCTTTAACACTTAACCATACAAGCCTTCTAGTAAGTCTTCCTACCACCCACCTCCAACTTATTTCAACTAAACATGCATTCATAATAATGAGCCGTTGATGCTCAAATTAGAGGAGCGATCCCCACAATGTGTTGTCCAACCTAGACATGTGTGAGGCAGATTCTCTGGAAAGTAGAAAGAGGAGTCAAGACCCTCATCTTTTGTCATTGTGCATACACCAACAGGGTCCCAACACATAGGACTTATTAAGTTGTACATGGTCAGTCATCCCATAAACAACAAATTTATTAATGTCAAATTAAGAAACCAATCCCCACAAGGTATTGTCCTTTTCGCATATTGGTGTGGCATATTATGTCTTAAAAGAGGGCTCATGAGGTCAAGAGGGGAGGGAGCTTATAAATTGTACAAGGCCCTAATCTTTGGTCGATGTGGGACAAGGTCCCATTTACACCAATAATGCCAAAATATCAGAACGTGGAGTTCAAGCTTCAGTTATATACAGTCAAGTAAACATCAAACATTTGACAGAAGATCTGAGAAGCATCTTTTTCCGTAGATGACAAAACTGTACACCATGACCTCTTGGAAGTGTGTACTCTAACATCATTCAAAGATCATACTGAACTATGTTGAATTACACTTCCCCTTTATTTTTAACAGACGTGCAACTAAAATGCAACCATAAGGTTTCCACATAAAATCTCAGTGAGATCAAGCTCATAAATGCAATAACTATCACTCGCAGTGTTGTGAAAGGTGATCACCTCGTCGCCAATGGCGAGAGGTGAGGCGACCCTTCATCACCTTTTAGCTTTGAGGCGAGGCAATCTTCAAAAGGGAACGTCATGGCGACCATGGCGATAAAGGCAAGAGGCAAGAAAGGCGACCAATTAAGGGTTTTAAAAGTTAAACGGTAATTCTAGGATTTACTTTCCAAATTTGCAGAGTTGCACTTTTAGACTGCGACTGCGACTCCAACCAGTCAACTCAACTCAACTTCTCCGACGACTCTGAAGTCCAACCAATACATATTTCTTCATTTCTTCTTCAAACTTTTTCTTCCTCTGTTTCTTATTCCTTCTTCAGACAGAGTTACTACTACCTCTGCTTTTTTCTCACTGTTTTGACTTTTGTTCTATTTTTTTCTCATTCAAGTTCTAGATTTTTAGTATGTACTATTTATTTTTAGTTTTTGAATTAAAATATTTGCTAATATGTTAGTGCTATTGAGATTATGATTATTTATTTAAATATTTTCACTTTTTGGTATTAATTGGCGCCGTACTTCAAAAAGGCGAGACAATGCTCTCCTAACCTAGTGGTGAGGCAAACCCTTGTCACCTTTCACCGTCCAAAACAGTGAATACTAGAAGACAGTAACTTTTGAAATTAAATATTTTGAATGAACACATGCCAAACTCTATGGAGGCAAAATGAGAAACCACAAACACTAACATCACTAATCATCCTACTAGTCAAGGGCAGACCTATGCAGTAGGTGCCAAGTGCTTCCATCAACCAGCACAATTGTTATAGTTGGATAGAAAATATTGAAAAGCAAATACAATGAACAATTGAGCACCCATAAATAAAAATATTTAATGGGAGCTTTGGTTCTGAACCAAAAAGTTAGCCAGCAGCACCTGAGAAGCAGAGGGTTCAATTCTATTTCATAAAAAAATTCTTTACAACAAATCTCAACTGGTTTCATACCTCAAACTATAAGGCTTTCTTCTTTCTTTTCAACCTTGATATTTTGCTAACTGCGTGACCATTTCTTTTATATTTAATTTTCACTTTTTCTATTTCCTATATCTCATTCATAAGGACAACAAACTAAAGCATCTAGAATATTTACCTTGCATCTTGATGATGCTATTATTCATCATTTTCGATGTATGAAAAGCGGAAGAATCTTGGGAGTCATTTACATAATTTTTTCCTTTTTTTTCAAATATCACATTTTTTATGTCCAAATGCCTACTTAGTAACTAGAAAAAATAAATTCATCATTCCACATCACTCGATTCAAGAACTAATGTCCTATTAAGGAATCTCAATTGAATTACCTTAGCAATAATAATACTAACAATAGTTTGCTTAGTAGACTTGTGACTAGAATATATATTTTTCAATAATAAAATATGAGATATGGTTAAACTCTCACCCTTCCACAACCTTAAAATCTTTGGTCCAATAGCAGAAAAGCAAATAATAATAAAACAGTGAATGGATTCGCATAAATTTGGAATCTCTATGGTTCGGTTCCTTAATTAATCAAAATCAAGTTAAGAATGTTGCAAAGAGAGGATTATATGAAGAGAGAAAGATAAAGATGCAGCGAAAGTAGAGTCGCAACGACAGAAAATGTATGTATATATATGTAAAAAAGGAAAGCAAAAAGCATAAATCAAAATTACCAGCATCACTATGGATGAGCGCAAGAGAACCCATTTGGGAAGGAAGATTTGAAACCTGATATTCACTTCCTCAATGTCTACTGCCCTAGCGCACACACACTATTGTCTGCTGCCTATTTATTGGGTGAGAATTCAAGTGAAAAGGCGGGAATCAATTGGCGCCGCATTCCAAATTTTTGTCTTCCAAATCAAAAAATATTTATGACCAAAGGTTGATTTGGTCATTGCACTTTATTTCTGTGGGTCCTTACTTTATCATGTCAAAACTCCTTCTTCTGCTCTTAATTTCTATTTTTATTTACTTTTTCCCCTTTCATAATAATTACATTTACACCCGAACCTTATAAATGGACTGTGCTTTCACCATTCCTACTCTTTGCTTCTTTATCCTCTAAAAAAATTGTCACCAATTACTACATAGTATTGCACAATATCTTAATTTATTTCGTAAACTAACATATCATATATATAACTGCTCAATTTTTGTTTGTTTATTACTATAATTTTTCTGCTCAAACTCGGAGATGAACGTTTTGATTCCAATTTCTCGTAGATTTGCTCTTACAAACAAAATGGTACACTCCTCCCTCCGCCTCCTTTGTTTGGTGTCTTGCTAATTTACCATTCATTGACTTTCTGGGTTTTCCTTTTCAGATCTACCAAAAAAAACCCTTATTGGAGGTGTATCTTTTCACCTTCATTTGCTTGGTTTATGTCTTGTTTAATGTTCTATTTGTTAATTTGAATTGTTACTTTCCATCTAAACTTAATGTTAATTTGGTTGGTTTGTTAAATCCGATAATATCTCTTACATTTTATGTAACACCCCAAATTGGAAACGAGGCAAAAAGCAGCTTTAGGAAAAACTGTAGGTGTGACCCATGAGGGTCAACCATGCCACGTGGTTGGATCCACGCCCCGTGGGTGGGTGTCGTGGTTAGGGCACCCTGAGAATTGTCTAGGAAAGTGACCCATGCTAGGACCCACGGCCAGTTGATGGGTCGACAATCAGTGGCTTGGGGTCCGTAGGTCCTGACCCCAATTTTTAGGTCTCTGATCCCCGAACCACGATTAACCAGGATAGACCATAGGTCCATCCACGGTCCGTCGGTCATGGTCTCGTGGATCAGGCCTGACAGTTATTTTTAGGGACTTAAGGGTCTTTTCTGGTTTTAATTAAATTGAATTTTAATTAAATTCAAGTGATGTCGTTTTGCCTAGACCTAGACCACCTATATAAGTATTTTTAACCCCCAAAATCCTCCAATTAAGTTATTCTCTCAAATTACCAAGGAAAACTCAATTCCTCTCTCAAATATTCTCTCTGTAGAAGGTAAAAGAAGAAGAAGGAGACTGAAACTAGGTCAAGATCAAGTCTTCCAATCTTCAAGCTTTGGTGGGCTTTGTGATTAAGGTATGATGACTTTTAATCCATGGGATCCTTCCTCCCATGGAATACCCTAGAATTTCACATTTTGAAGAAGAATTTCCCCTATTCTAGTTAGGATTTCTTCCATTGTTGTGGGTTATGATGAATGTTGATCCAATTGAGTGGATTATGATTGTTTATGATTGAATTGATAGAATTGCATCTATTTAGGATGAAATTGCATGTACCCATACCTATCCTATGATTTTAGGGTTGAATTGATATGTTGGGTTTGATGCCATGTGAGGGAAACTCTATGGGTTAGATATCTCCTTATCGGGTTGATGATTTATTACTAGAATTGCTTTAGATGGAAGCATATATGATGAACATGATGTTAATTGCTTGAGAGTAAAGCATAGATGATGATCCTGAGATGTAGTGCTTTGAGAGTAAAGCCTAGACTATGAATTATTGATTCATTGATGTTATGATTTGGAAGAGATACTTCCCATATTGAATTGCTAAGCATGATTGAATTAATGTAAAAGGTATACTCATATGAATGATTCTAGGTTGAAAAGATTGCTTACCTAAAATGAATCTAGACTAAAATGCTTAATGAATGATGAGGCTAGAGGTGATTACCCTTGACCTCCACATGTAAGGAGAGGGGATTTCCCATGCTCCTTAGAATTGAACAAGATGTGAGTCCCCACGTTTTTACTATGATGAATGGACATGGAGGCGAGTACCCGCAATCTAAAAGTAAGTAAGGCAAGAGGCGAATATCCATTATCCTTTATGAACTAAGCATTGAGGCGAATCCCCATGTCAAAAGTAAGTATGACTAATGAGATTATGTTACGAAGTTGATTGATTTGGAGTGTTACTAGATATGCCTTTCATGATGTAAGCTTGACTAGAGGCGGATGACCTATGTCTTGGCTAAGGATAAGTAAGGTTACTTAAGGAAATATTCCTCTTTCATTATGATGCTTATTATGTATTGATTATGATTTCGCTTTATGTCTTATGTTTGACTAATGCTTATGTTATGTTGTTTATGTTAGCCATCATATTTAGTACTTGATTGTACTAACACATACTCTTGCCTACATTCTTATCAAATGTAGGATTCGGCGTTCCCAATTCACACACTTGTGGCTAGGTTCCTAGAGGATTGTGAAGGGAAGCTTTGGTGAGTATCATTGTATTCGAGGATTGGATCACCCTATCTCTTTTATGTCTTTCTTATGTTTGAGACTATTGTATGGGCTGCATCCCAATATTTCTATTTCTTATGTTTAGATGGTTTGAGACAATGTCATGTTAATCTTCCGCTTGCTTTTATGAAGGACTTTGATTGTACTGAATTTTTTTAATTCTCGTTTATTTCTAATACGTTATGTTATGATATGCTAAGTGGCTTATATGAGGCCTCTTGGGGTCTTATACGGCTTGTTACATCTAGGGGTACCCTTGGGTCGTGACATTTTAATTTTTCTTTTGTTTACTCGGTTTGCTTCTTTGTTTCACTATTCTCCGTCTTTAATCCTTATAGCATGCTAAAATTAGTTGTTTTGCTATGTGCCTTTTTCACTTGCCACGTATTCGACAATTTGTACAGAAGAAAGAAGGAAGGAATAGTCATCATTGATTGAGTACAATTAGTAATATGTATTGCTTAGTTGAGCTAGATTTTTGCTTCATAATGATTATTAGGTCGTAATTGGTCCTTGGTTGCTATTTGTTGATTCAAGATAGAGCAGAATCAACCTCTCCCCGTTAACACTTCTAACATTGTCAATTTTGGATAGAGTACAGTAACCTTCAACCCCATTGAAGAGTGGAAAATCTCTTCATATGTTATTATAGTTGTACAATCATAGTACCATAGGGATGGTAAGAGTTCATAAGAGCCCGTTTTCCACTAAGACAATGTAATACGTAAGAGGAAGGACGACTAAGCAACTATGCTACATTGACAGCCTATAAAGGCTAACAAAAATTCCAACTCATTTCATACCCTTCTAATTAACCAATTATTATTATATAATTTCAATATTTCGTAATAGTTATAATAAGTTTTCGACTTACCTTTTTTGGGTATTAGTTGTCTGATTTTGAAGTTTAAAAAAAGAGAGAAACAAATACAACTTACGTCATGTGTTTGTTTGTACTGGATAGTTGATTTTTGAAAGTAATATTCAAATTTGTCAACTGATTAAGAAGTTTCAATGTTTTACCAATAATTACGCAAATTCCAATAAATAATGCTCATCATTTGATTATTGTGTTTTGACCCTGATAGTACTTGCAAAGGTTCAATTTTATAGGTCCAATGAGTTGTTGATATCTTCTAAAGGAACATAAGAACACTTATTTGGGTTAGTCGAAAATCATCTCTTCAATTGACAGTAAACACAACGCTCAAGTGACTTCTCACTGGAGTTGGATTTTTTGGTCAAAAGAGTTCAACTTTGTTGGCTAATTAATTATTATACTGACAAACCAAAGTAATATAGAAGAAAGGGTAAGCCTTCTACTATGTTCAAAAGTTTTCATGAAGTCCAATGGTTTGTCTAATATGTAGAGATGGTTTAATATTTTTATCTAAGTATTTCATAGTTTGGTGGAATTTCTAGAAGTGCCTAATATTCTTATTGAAGGATTCCATCTTTGGTTTCTTCCTATGGATGGTGGTTGGATTATAGAAAAGATTAGTTCACTATCAAACCCAAATCAGGTGAGACCGTAAAGCTATTGAGGTGTCTACGCAAAACTAATGTTTCATTTATATGGACAAGTACAAGAAATGTTATTAAAGTTCTGATGTGGTAAATGCACTCTATAGTTTCAGTGAGGTAAAGCTCAAGTTCCTAATACTGTTAATTGAAGGAATTAATATATAATCAATCCTAAGTTTGATGTAAAGCATATCATGTGGATGGTGTGTGTGTCTATATATATATATATATATACTAGTTCTGGAAACGTGTGATGCACGTTTATTCTTTATTGTCATACAAATTTGTATAGATCTAATTTAACATTGATAATTATCAATTACATTATTCTTTTGTATATGTTGTTCTGTGCAAATATAACAATGTCAATTAATTCTTTTCATTTAATTTTGGTTATTTGTCTGCAAAATAAAAAATATTGAAAAATATAAAACTAACTAAGATAATATAGCATATAGTATGTGATAACTCTTGCTCTAAATTTAAGAATTGGACATAAACATATATAACAAAATTAATAAAGACAAAGAATTTTTATATATACCATGTTAATGAGGGAAAAAATGACGAATAAATTGATTTTACATAAATGTATAAGAATTATAAGATGATGAAGCACAAAAGTGAAGTGCACTAATATTTTTAGTTCACTTTATATAAGAGATCATCACCAAAAATCTATTAAAAGATGAAAATAATTGCAACCCAATAAACTTATCATAAAATACAAAATCAGTAAATAAAGTGAAAATAAATATTACACACAAAAAGAAGGATCTTTTGAGCAAGATAATTAAGGAACATTAGTAAAAAAAAAAGAGACACAAATAATGATACAACCCACATTGAAAGAAGTTTCATCATATAAATCAAAAAATATTTAGGAATATTTTAACATAAATTATGTAATTGTTTTTGGCCTGTTCCTCATACTCAAATAAAGGTATTTTCAAAATTGAAAGAAGGACCATAATGTGTTTTGCCACCAACATTCTGATCATGACGAAACAATATAATTCTTAAACCCAAAGCTCAATATTGCTTTGTAACTGAAATCCAAAAGTAGAAAAGAAGTGATGAATACATGACGATGAAAAGCTTATAGAAGTTGCATAAGTTGTTAATACAAAACTAATAAGATGGTTTTTACTTTGAGTTTTATAGATCATTTGACTATGTATTTGAATAGTATAAATTTTTCTGTCCAAATTTATAGAATCCTATAAAGTATATGAAAAGGCATAATATTAATTTCATGGAAGATGAGAGGAATTAAACATTTTTTAATGAACTAATTATAGGTAATAATTAAGAAATTGAAATTTTCAATAAATCTGGGAATATGGAACAACTTTCTACAATCAGATTCAATGTATATTGTTTAGAAGTCTATAAATTTAATTTTAAAAGTTAATGAATTAAATTTTATGCTCTATCTTTATATGTATATCTTTTTAAACTTTTAAACTTTTAATTAAGAGTAATTGAGACTACATAATAAATTAGAAATTTATTTACTAATATTTAATTAATTAGATTATGATTTAGTGTAGGGGCAAAATCGTAATCTAACTTTTAATTAAGAGTAATTAAGACTACATAATAAATTAGAAATTTACTTACTAATATTTAATTAATTAGATTATGATTTAGTGTAGGGAAAAATAGTAATCTAACTTTTGCCTAAATTTATTCCCACTTATAGTATAATATATGATATATGATATATATATATAAGGAGAGGGGGTCATTTTTAAAATCCATGAATGAGCCTAAATAAAGGGAAGGAAGAAGTCTACTTGGAAATTGCATTCTGCAACACTAGTGGAATTCCAAATGTGTTAGGTGGGACTTTTCTGAAGGACGTATAATTACGTAGTAGCAATAAAAATGCAAAGAAGTTTTATGGTTACTTTTGACCTCATTTTCTTCCTCTTTGACATTATTTTTTGTTTTTGTTCTTCGTTCAATATTATCTTTTTGGGTGATCACTTTGTTGGGATTTCTGAATTATTGCTTATGTTTCATGGGACTATGAAGATTGATGGTACAAACGTTCTCTTCATTTTCCTCTAATTTTCAAATTGGCAACTTTCACCAAGATCGTGCCTCACATTCACCAAGATTTAAATAGTTGGACTAACAAGGCAAATTCTAGGACTCCACACACATGCTTTCAAGTAAGACCTCACCATACATGGCACTTCAAAATATACTAATTTAGCACATCCCAAAAAAGATGAAAAAATATACGTGCGATGTTCATTGCAAGGCTCGCATCAAAACACAACTAGTCAATAAAAGATTCAAAGAGATTGCTCAAAAGTACGACCACATCGATTTCATTCTCACAACACCAACACTTTACATCACTCTCATCATGACTACTATTCAAGACATCGATTTTTAACATAATCAATTCTCAAATCATTATCAATGAAAACTTCAAGCATTTCACGATTTTCAAAACTCATAGGGGTTGCAAAATCAAGAGATTATGAAATAGATACCAGAGACTCACTCATCCAAAATAAAACACTATAATATAAACAAAAGTAAAGTAATAAAATCATCCAAAATTCAAAATTAAAAAATACAATAAGAAAGGGAAATAATGGCCTTCACCCCACCAAAAACAAACAAGCACTGTCTTCAATAATGTGATAGTAAGAAAAGTACGGGAGGCTGAGATAAAAGGGTCACCCTGACAGGCTAGGCTTGTGGAGCACTCTCATACGGAGTCTCAAGTGGTGAAGCCTCAAGAGGGGCATCAATGTCCAGCAATAGAATCACCGAAGGCAGTAGGGAAGAGTCAACTGGGGCATCAATTCTCATCTCAACACTTAGAGAAATAGTGGAGACTAAAAATACTCCATTCGGACCAACCGCTTAAGCCTCCCGAGGGATCTCTCTAGGTTCACCTGAAGAATGACCTCCTCAATCTCCTACATCTGGGTCAAAGTCTGTGCAATCTCATGCTCCTCGCTCCTCAACTCCTCCTCATTCGTCTCCTCGACCAACTTATCCTTGGCTCTCTCAATATCAACATCATCATTAATAGTAACACTCACAATTGCCTTAGGCTTCTCACTAGGAATAGTTTCACTACTAGGCGTATGGGGTGGTATGGAGGTAGGTGCATCCGGTAGGGGAACCTCACCCCGAAGCATGGATATGTTTGTGGACTGCAATTGGGTCACATTTGCTCGCAATGTCGCAATCTCTTCTCTCATGGTGTCTAGTGCACCAGAACTACCCTTGACCTTCTCTTGGGCCTCAAGTCTAACAGTGAGGTTTTATAGACACACCATGGCCCTTGACCAATCCCTTACACCTACTCTCTCTCTCTCTCAATGGAGCCAAGGCTCTTTCACTAACCCTATCAATGATCCCAGACATGTTTCTCTCAACCGTGCGGCTCTAACATCCGCCAACCATGCATGGGCTGCCCATGTGATAAATCATAGCCTGGGTCAATGGGGATGGGTGATAGGGGAGGGGGTAGGTTTCACAACAGCAACAATAGTAGATACAAAAGTAGTGGAGGCCAAAGGCACAATATAAGAGGATGATATACCAGGATGATATACCAGTCTGATCTACAGAAGGAGCCCGTGTACTGACCTCAACTTCTAGTGTGGTGGGATCAACCACAAGAGTCGTGTTTGGTGGTGGTGGCTTCCTCTGAGCTGCATCATCCAACAAACACTCAACCTTAATTCTCCTAATATTGCTGGAAGAAGATGGGTGATTCTCATATCTATAGTTGACCTATAAGGGACTCCTTCCCTCTCACATAGATGCGAATTAATACTGGAAATGGGAGAAAGGTATGCTTCTGCCTAGCCCTCATTAATATCTCATTGGCTATAATTGCACCCACATAAATGTGCTTCATGCATTGATTGTACCCATTAAGACCGCTTTGGGATGGCAAAAGATCGACTAATTTTGTGAGGGCATTATATTATTGCTGATAAAGTCAAGCCATTATATCGCAACCACATTCAAATCCTTCTTCTCGATTTGAGCACCATTATCCATCCAGGAGGGAGAAAAATTAGAAATCAAGGGAGCCAACCACCCTTTCAAGAAGTCTAAGTCATGTCGCATCTGGAGTGAATACATATCTGACTGAAATGTCCGTACTCACAGTGCAGTGTTAATTGCCCCAACATTGCATTGTACTTTCTTGCCGCGTACCTCCACTTCTTCAAGCGACTTCCAAATTGTACCTTTCCACTTCTTTGGGAGGGCCTGAGCATAGGGAGTGTAGAACTCCCGCACCCAAGAGGAATATAGGGGTTTTTTGGCTTTCTGAACGCCTCAAACTTGTGGAATTGAATAGTGTCCCAGATAGTTGGGTAGTCGCTCATGACTCCATCTATGGAGAGTCGTCGCTCCTCAAAAACAGTTCTCTCTCCAGCAGCTTTAAGCCTATTGAGGGCTCTTGGAGCAATAATTGAGAGGACTCTTGGAGTAGGTGCTTGTGTAGAGGAGGGATGGACGACCAATTTGGACCTAATCTCTGTCATTTTCCTCACCACCCTATTTTTTGGTTGTACCCTCTCTTTGGTGGATATTTGTGGAGTGGTGGAATGCTGACGACGAGGGGCTTCAGATGGCTCGTTTATAGAAATGCCCATGTGTCTCTTTAGAAGGGTGGAGTCTCTGTCTAACTTCGCATCTGATTATACCACTTGTTTGCCTTTTGTTTATGCCATAATCTGAAAAGCACACATTCAAACATATGATTTGTGATTTGTGAAGGTTATTTGGAATAAAACTCACTTTGAATCAAATTTCAAAAATTATCCTGAAGCCGCCTAATGGGGAAGGTGGATCGCCAAATAGGATAGGCGAGCTCTGGTGAGCTCGCTGAATGAGACTGTGCCAAAAATCCCAGGAATCAGGAATAAAAGGTGAGGTCAATTCAAACTCGGAGATTCACCATGTCGGTTTTGGTGAGCTAAGACAAGTCTGTTGAAAATGACAGTGCAATTTGAAAAGAAACAAGCATCAAAGGCAATGTCCACTCCCATTCGGCGCTTTGCCTAATGGGTTTGGAGGGCTAAGACAAGCCCATCGAATGGGACAATACTTAAGGTCATATATATATATTCTAAAGAAGGCAAGGTGGGGCTTACTTGACGATTCTTTTAACCTCCTTGGCAAGCTAAGATAAGCCTGCCAAACAAGAAGTGTTCAACTCAGTGCCTAATTTTTACATCTAAACCAACATATACAACGAGTACGAGTTCCCCAACATCATTACAACCAACCTATATGCTTATCTACCCATAGATACTCAGACTTCTTCTAGATTTTTCTAAGTATTGCTCTAATTGATGATTTGTCCTTGAAAGTATATGTCTATCATTGGGCAAAGTGATGCAATTGGGTCAACATTGGGATAATCAGACTTAACCCACATCAAATTAGACTCAGACCCAACATTAATATCAGTTCAATTTCAAAATTCAACCAAGAAAATCAAGATTAGCATTCTACAAGCACACACATTCAAATAACTTATGGGTACAGTTCAAATCACACAATATAAAGCTACCCAACGAAATCTAAAAATCAATAACACTTAATGGCTTCAATCCCACACCCAATTAGCCATTTAAAGCATGAAATTCTCAATAAAAATTGAAAACCTACCTTAGTTGGAAGCACAAGTCGAGAAAATCAAATAAATAGGGTTGGGTTGACAGAAAATGCAAGCAAGAATACTCTTCGAACTTTGGAATCACACACCAAAGGGTCACACACACTCAAAAGAAGCAATGCAAGAGAAAGTAGAGGAAAAGACATTAAGCTATCAAAGGGTTAAACTTTTGAATTTGAAAAGACCCTTGGCCTTTTTTATATAAGCCAGTTCGGTGATCACGACTAACGTAGCTAAATATGTTCGGTGAATCGCCAATTAGAGCTTAAGCTCACCGAACATGCCTGAACAAACACCAAACTTAAAGGCTGATTCGGCAGATCCAATGGAGTCCAGATAGTGCACTTCGGCAGATCGCTATTTGCAGCTCTGATCGCCAAAATTGACAGTACACGTTTCCTCATGTTTCAGCTCTAAAGGCGGATAGAAATGAGTCTGCACAACGCATTCGGCGTATCACCTTTTAGGTCTTGGCATCGCCTAATGTTCCCTTTTTCAACCTTTCAACTTCTTCTCAACCTATACTCACAATGCACATTATTTGAAAGAAATATAAACAAAAATAAAGACTTGGGTTGCCTCCCAAGAAACATCTTATTTAATGTTATGGCATGACATAGTTCACAATTTCTCATCATTCATTCTTCGGATTTGGGACGGAGTCACTAGGCAACGTTCCCTTTTACCTTGGATTGAGATGAGTGGAGATTTGGCACAATTGAGTCTCCAGCTGCTTGATAGATACTAAATTAGAAGTCACCGTTTGGGGTAAAGTGGATAAGTCATTTTTCAATTCCTTCAACACTTTGTAGGACCCTTCAACCTAATTGAAGATCATTGTAAGCATTTCTTCGGTTTAACTTTCTTTTGGCCCAGCTGGGTCCTTTGGACTTAGACGATCATGGAGAGACACATATATATCTTTGTCAGCCTCCCTATAGTCACTCTCTGAGCCTACACCTTGGGTGGGGCTAGAACTCGAGAACCACTGCTAGCCCCAAGAGAACCCTTGGCCTGGATAGACTCTCAGCGGAAGACTCTAAGCATTATTACAATGATCAAATTAAACTCAGAACGTTTAAGGATAAAACATTCAACTAGCCATAGATGGAAACTCAAGTCTTAACATAAGAAATAACAATGTAAAGATAACTGAACTACTAACTGTCTATGAAGCCTCTAAAACAAGGAGGGATGTTGGGGCAAGACCCCCGATCATCCTAACAACTAAATTACTAAAGCCATGTGAAAGGAGCCCTCCGGAAAGCAAGGAGGCTCACCAACTGACTGAGTGCTCAACTGGATCAACGAGGCGCTGCATGCTGATCCTGGTAGCCTGTGTCTGCATCATAAAATGATGCAGGCCAAATGGCATCAGTACATTGAATGTACGAGTATGTGAGGGGAATACTAAACAAGACCTTATTGTGGGAGTTTCTCTAACCGACAACCACCACTATGAGCCTAAGTGATGATATAACATATTGCCTACGCTTCCAGAACTGTCCTATACTTTTCCATCATATAGAACGCCTTAAATAAGTGGATCCACTAGTTTATGCTAAAAAGCATTAAGGAATCATCTAAAAAGTATGATCCTTTTCTACCCATGATGGCTACATATTTTATGGAGACTTGAGTTATTATGAACTCGCGTCCCCATATCGGTGCTCAATACTACTCCAAAAATATTTTGAACTCATATGTTTTAAAACAAAACTCTTTCTTAGGTTTGAGATAATTACTTAAAAGCTCTCTTGGAAATTGGTGTTTCCTTTCTTGCTCAAATGTGAAAATATTTTAACTCTTGGGAATACTTAGTTCTCGTATAATATTTGAAGAAATGAAATTTTCTCTTATTTTGTACTTAACTCAAAGCTTAAGTCTTAAAACAAACTTAAAACGTTTTAAAAAGACGTTTGGAAAACTCTATGAATTTCTCTTGACTTGATTCTTAACTTCTTAACTTGACTATTAAATTTCCTTGAATTGAATTATGGATTCAGGGTTCATGATCTCATGTTTATGGATGATTTCATGATGTTTAGATGTACCTTAGAGTGTTGGAATCAACTAGGAAACATAGGTACGTTGGTAAGGAACTAGTACGGAAAGAAGGGGGAAGAATGAGAAGAACTGACGTCCTTGGCGCTTTGAGAGGTGCGGGGCGCTCCCGCGCCAGAGGGTGAATATCAGGGGCTGGGTTGGGGCGGTCTTGCTGGCTCGGCTCCCCAGTGCCCAAACTTCAAAGCCCCTTTTGGGGATCTCTGGTTGGGACAGCGCCCCAGGCCCCTGCCAAGATGCACTCTGACTTTTCTTGCTCGTTTTTCAACTCTAAACCCCATATTTCAACTTGGTTCTTTCCCCAAATGCTTAGAATCGACTATATCCTCAATATACATAAGATTCTACTCGAATTCACACCTAAATGCATGAATCAAACTCAAGAAACATCAACAACAAGAACCCACAAGATGTCAAACGTATTTCATCAAGAACATATAAGATTTGCTTTCAAAACAATACAACTTCGCTGAATTGAATCATGATTGGCATGTGGGTGAACTAACCCAACGCTATGTGATCTCACATACCTCATAGGGATCACCCCTTGACGAAATCCATGATCTTAGCTTCGAGATTTTGACGATTCTTGCTTTTTCTCCTCTTTTTTCCTCTTCTTTTCTCTTCTCTAAAACCCTAACTCAATTTCAAAAGCGTAAACTGAACAAGTTCAGTTTAGACCCCTAAGTAATTACCAAAAATGAATTAATTTAACTGGGTATGGAAAAGACAAAATATCCTTCTAAAATCCGGATTTGACTTTCCTTATTTGAACAACCCAACTTCAAATGGGCATATCTCACTCATACAAACTCGGAATCGCGCAAACTTGGCGGAGTTGGAAAGATAATTCCAAGATCTTTCCTACGTATCTGGAAGCACACCTAACTCATCTTGAACTGGGAGTTATGGTCGTTTGAAGTTGACCTAAAACTCAAACTTAACTTAACCAATTTTCCAGATTTTTCATTCTTTCCTAAAATGATTCTTTCTAATTCTAACTCTTTCTAGTTCTTTCAAATAGCGAGATGTTACACATATCTCTCGAATTTCCACCTCGCCAATCTTTCCAACCACTATCTTTATCCTTGTTCCAACCTTGGTTCCCACATTGTCGTTGATAATTGGTGTGAGAATCCACCATTTGATTTCCCAAAAATTGAACTTCCTCATTGTATAATTCCTCATCTGGGCACTGTCCAATGTTGGTTCCAACTACATTTACCGACTTGAGTCCACCTCCCATGACATGTTTAGACAACAAATCAAGTTGAGTCATTATTTTGGCCATGTTTTTATCTCGTTCATTGTCCTTCTCAATTTTCTCTTTGCTCAAACTCACCTATATAGTAGACACTTGGTCTTCTCTAGTATTCCATGCTCGGTTAACTTTGGTCATGTTATCTAGCAACAACGCAACCGCATCATACGGTTGTCTCATTAATCCATCTTGGACTAACTGATCAGCCACAGCTTTATTGACTGAATCAAGGCTGCGATAAAAGTATTATAGCAACAATTTTTCCGAAATGCTATGCATTGGGCATTGCAAACATAGCTTCTTGAACCTTAGCCATGTCTCATGTAGAGGTTCACCTCCAATACATTTGAAATTTTGGATCTGGGTTAGAAGTTTAACTTTCTTCGAGGATGGAAAGATTTTCTCCAAGAAGGCATCATTTAGCTCCTCCCACAAAGTGATATAATCATTTGGCAATTCTGCCAACCATCTTTTGGCCTCTCCTATTAAAAAGAATGGGAATAACCTCAGCCTCATGAACTCATGAGAGATATATTTGAACACAAATGGTCCACATACCTCTATGAAATTCCTAAGGTGTTGATGGGATCCTCATGAGTTAGGCCTCAAAATTTCCTTTCAGTTGGAGCAATTGTAGCATTGTTCTGGTTATGTGAAACACAACCCTCCCGTTTGTGGGAGGTATCCAGATGGCTCCCTAGTTTGAAAAATATTCATATGCATATCGTTCAAATCACCCATGTTGTTGTTTTGATCATAGTTACTAACATTGTCACTACTATGGTCAATCATTGTAAAACACCTACAAATCAGCCAACAACAACACAAAACAATAATCTACTACAGCTAAACACTATTAAAATCGAATTTCTTAATTAAAATTCTCAACCACCATTCCCCGACAACAACACCATTTTTGATAAACACTTAAATGTCCTCCTTAACCAATTAAAATGGATAACGGTCTTCATCGATCAATATACCCAACGAAGAGTCGGGGTCGAATCCCACACATAATGATATATCGTAGAGAATTCCTATCAAGAAATTTGGATTGTAAAATTGCTCATTTGTAATAGTAAGAACAAGTGGGTTGATATTCCACCAATTTAATAAAATCTATGGTTATCAGTTATCACAATTAAACTAAAATTTCAAAGAATTCAAGAGTTAACAAGCAATCTAGGGGTGCGGGGATTGAAAATCAATGTCACATAGGGGTAATTGTGGTGCTCTTTAGTGATGACCATTCATGAACAGGCTAGGTCATCTTCAATGACGCTAATCATCTTTAGATCTCGAAGCACATATGCATAAAATCTCTTTTCAGTCTTATCTAAATGTCAATCTAAACAACCTAATATATTACTCTATTCTCTCTTTAGATGCAAAAATAGGGAAAATAGATTCGACCCATAACCTCTATTTTCAAACAAGTTAAAGACATCAATCCTAGATTGCTAGTATTGAACTAAGTACCCACTCTAATCAATCTCTTTTGAGCATCAACCGGAGATCGGAAGTAGGAATTAAATTTACAACCTTAACCCATAAATTAACCCCATGATAATTAGCCCAAATTCATGTATGAACAATAGAAACATAGAACATAACACAGTACCCACTACATTAAATCAACACCCAAACCCATAATTGCACCCCTAGATCTTGGGGTTTTAGCCACCCATCATAAAAAGTAAAGAAAATATACCTGTCACGCCCCAAACTCAAGAGGCGCAACTGGCTCCTAATGCCAAAACTCAGGCCCGAGCTGACCCTGCTGAACCATTTGCTACTAGCGCATGACAAACATACGCAATCAAGAAAACAAACTAGTATATCCCAACTTAAAACTAAGCCCTTGGCCGGTAAGGCCCCTGTCAACATAAATATAAAAGAAACAGATACTCCCAAGAGTTCATATAAAGAAATAGCCAACTAGCACAGAAGTCCTAACTGGGTCGTCGAGGCCACTATGATATCTATATAAAAAATGGAAGCAGGTATATATCAAGACAATATATCAAACAACTCACAAGCTTCAGCAAACCAACAAAACTAGGCCAGCATGGCCATAACCTAGCTGTACACCTCACATACTAGTCTGCAAGCCCCAAAGAGTAGTAAAGATTGGCGGGACAGGGCCCCAGCCTACCCACAAAAATACACACAACAAAAGCTGACAAACCTCCAAACTCTGGCAGCACCGAAGGAAAGGGGCTAGCCAACTAGATAGAAGTCAATTCTGCTACTAAGGAGGTCTACTCGGTAGTCTATCAGGACCTGCATGCATGAATACAGCGCCCCAAAGCAATGGGGTGTCAGTACAAAATAATGTATAGAGTATGAAAGGTTGTAGCCTAAATGAGCAAGTATCATAATATACCAAAAACAATCAGGTAAGGAAATCAAATTTAGATAAGTATGCCAACCCACTACTGAATCTAATAAAATACAATAATGATCAAACATCAACCTAACCAAGCCCCCATAAGCCTGGTAGGTACAAACAACATACCACCTACTTAGTCCCCCATAAGCCCAGAAAGTGCCAAACCAATCTACATAACCTTATCGGCAGCCCCTTGTCTTTGTAAGAAGTCACATAGCCCTTTTTAGCAATGATATAGCTCCGTAGGCAGCACATAGCCCTCTTAGGCAACATCATAGCTCTGTGGGCAACACGTAGCCCTCTTTTGCATCACATAGCCTTGTAGGCAATACATAGCCCTCTTTGGCGTCAAAATAGTCCCGTTGGCAACACATAACACTCTTTCGCATCAATATAACCCCGTGGGCAACACATAGCCCTCTTTGGCAATAACATAGTCTTTTTAGACAACCTTATAGCCCCCATAGGCATTTCATAGCTCAACAGCTAACCACAATAGCCCCAAGGGAGACAACAAACAATTAAATAGGCTGAAGGCGAGTAATTTAGCTATAAAAAATATATATGAATAATGTCCAAGTCATTCCTAACTTAGGGTTGTTCTGAACAGATTATGAGTCCCTAAAATGAGGGTATATAACCCCTCAATCAGCTAACCACTCACAATTACATCTACAACATAACTAACATTAACTACCCTATTATATCACTCCCAGCTCTAAGGAAACATGCCGAACGAAGGGAGTAGCCTTAACATACCTTTTATCATGAACACACAAGGATGATTTGAGGAGTATTCCTTTGATTTTTGTGGGTTTCTCACGGTTTGGCATGAAGAAAAATGAAGAAAAAGCTATCTTATAAGCTTCCACCGACTTAAGGGACCACCTCACGTGCCTTCATACGCAGTCTCGCAAAAACACAAATATCTCTCTATTCTGAAGTCGTATGAACAAACCGTTTGATGCATTGGAAACTAGACTCGTAGACCTTAGATTTAATGGGTTGTGGGCCCCATAAATCGTTATATATTAGGAGAAAACTTCCGAAACATTTGGCCCAAATTTCAGAGAAATCTTTAAAAAGGAACTTACGATAACTTTCGCCCACTTTTATTTTGCGACTTACCTTACTTCAAAACTTGAGATACAACCCTTGAACGCTTAAAATATGACTTACCACATCATTCTTAATTTATCACTCACCCTCTTTGTCTTTCCACGAATGTACAAATTAATTTAGATGGTTAGAAAAGTCTTGGTGTTACATCCTTCCCCCCTTAGAAATATTCATCCTCGAATGAAAAATATGAGTCACACGGTTATGTCCTTAGGAGTTGCCAAAGTTTAGACAAAGTATCATTTGTGAATGTGACTATCTAGAACCTGAAACACATAAATTTTTAACCTAGGCGTCTCACAGGACGACATAAATAGCTAAGCACTATAGCTCCGCAATAACAATGCGAGTAAAAATACAATGACGACAACCATAATAATAAGCAATAATATAAATTTTTTTGATAGGTATCTTACTCCACTGCACCAACATAAACTGATATGCCATCACCCTGGGTATGAAACAAGTGAGGATATTTGGACCTTATGTCATCCTCAGCTTCCCAGGTCACCTCTTCTCTATTCTTGTTTCTCCACAATTCTTTAACTGAAGCCGCCTCTTTGGTCCTCAATTTATGTACCTGTCGATCTAATATGGCAACTGGAGTTTCCTCGTAGGACAAATCCTATGTGATCTTAACATCCTCAACTGGGACAACCCGATAAGGGTATCTTACACACTTTCGTAACATCGATAAATGGAAAATTGGATGAACAAATTCTAGCCCCAAAGGCAATTCTAACTTGATATTGATTTAAATGATTGAATTATGATCTCTTATGCATGAATTGATGAAATAATCTGATTTTATAATGATTTCCCCATTAACCCATGTAATTCCGATGCTTTCAAGTTATGAATCATATGATGTAAGATTTTGATTGTAAAGGAAGAGTTTTGTGAAATTAAGCATGTATTGATAGCTTTACATGAATTTATGATGAAATCCATATCTAAACCTTTGTTTTCTAAGTGTTGATGATTAGAAGTGGGTTTTGAACCTTGAAAGGATAATTATGGATTTATACATTTTCTTATGAAATCTATGCAAATGTTTTAAGGATGCTTTGAGAGTAAAGTGTCAATGATGATGATGTATTTTTGAAAGGATTTTTATCATATATACATAAAATCAAGATATGAAAGGTTTTCTCACATAATAAGGATTCTAAGGTTGAAAGGCTTTCTCACCTAATTGAATCAAATATGAAGAGTTATCCGAATGAACTTAGCTTGGATTGGTTATTGAAAGATTCCTTTCCATGGATGATGACTTAGCTTGGATAGGCAACATAATGTGCCTTTCCATGGATAATAAGAACAAGAAGAATTGACTATTCGTTGGGATTTATGCTTAGCACCAAGAGGATATTGAGATAGAAGTTCTCTCGTGAGTAGAGGTCGAGTTTCTATAAGCAATCTCTTGAACCTCACCTATGTGCCCCCATAGGATGATTGTTTAGATAGACATTAGCTAGTGGATCAACTTTAGCTCAGATTTATGGTCCTTACCTTGGCAAGTAGGACAACCCTTTTCGGTGTGGGAGACACCGGGGGATCATGTTATATTTCACATGGTTTATATGTCATTTTAGGCTAATTTCCCACATTAATAATGAACTAAGGTTACTTCAAGAAGTATCTCACATGTGTTCAATGTTTCAAATGATGTAGCTTGCATTGACCATGTTTTATGATTTATGTTTTCTAACTCTTTCATATTATGTTTAGCTTGGTCAAATGCATGTCATGATATGTCCTCTTTTTAGCATGCTTTAAATGTTTTATGCATAGCTATCATAATTGGTACGTTGTTTTGTACTAATGCATAATCTTGCTTACATTTCCCCAAATGTAGGGTCCGACAATCAAGTTTCTCAGTTACGTGGATTGTGGTTGAGTTAGTGATTTCCCAAACTTTGGTGAGTCCTCATGCTTCGCTGACGGATATTCACTGTTTCAATTTCTTTTATGTATTTCACTTTTGGACATGATGTATGGGCTAGGCCCAATTTCATTCTATTGTACTAGATGACTATATTGAGACAAGTGTTTTAGAATTCCGCTTTTATTTTATAAAAACCATTGGACTTGGAATATTGTTTTACTCTTATTGTTCTATTATTTATGTTATGAAAGCTAAGAGGCTTGTATGGAGTCCTTCGTGGTTCTATATGCCATGTCACATCTAGGGGGTACCTCTGGGTCGTGACAAACTTGGTAATCTGAGCACAATGTTTAGAATGGTCCTAGGATTTCTCATAAGCCACGTCTAGTAGAGTCTTGTTCATATGTGTGAAGCGCGCCACATTTATGAATGAGAGGCTACAAGATGATTAGGAAATTTACTTCTTTCATTACTCTAAAGTTGTGCTATGAAGTTTAACTTGATAAGGTCTCTTTCCTAATACTTATCCGATGTTGTACAAGATATGGCTACTCGAAGAGCTTATGCTTGAAGGAATGTGAGTGAGAATGCAGAAGAAGCTCCTCCCCAAACTCCTCAAGTTCCGGTCGATGCTTTGGCTGAGCAAGTGACTAATGCAGAGTTTAAGGCTGCTTTCCAAGTGTTGGATATAGCCGTGAAGGCCCAAGACAATAGGGAGGTTTTGGTTCCCGTGAACCCAAATTTGGACACGATGACTTATAGAGTGAGGGACTTTACTAGGATGAATCCTCCGGAGTTTCATGGTTCTAACGTTGAGTAAGATCCTTAAGAGTTTATTGATGAGATTTATATGGTTTTGATGATCATAGGAGTTACACCGGTGGAAAAAGCAGAGTTGGCTGCTTCTCAACTAAAAGGTGTTGCTCAAACTTGGTTCAACCAATGGATAGAATGGAGACTAGAAGATGCGAGTCCTCTAGATTGGGTGAAGTTTAAGGCTACTTTTCTTGATTGGTTCTTTCCCCTTGAGATGAGGGAAGACAAGGTGATTGAGTTCATTAACCTTCGACAAGGAAATATGAGTGTGAGGGAATATGCTCTAAAGTTCACACAATTGTCTAAATATGCTCCATTAATGGTTGCCGATTCAAGGGCAAGGATGAGTAAGTTCGTTTTGGGTGTGTCTGAAATGGTGGTTGAAGAGTGCTGTACCGCCATGCTCATTAATGACATGGACATTTCTCGTCTCATGGTTCATGCACAATAGATTAAAGAGGATAAAGTTAAGAAAAAGTCTAGAGAGGTAAAGAGGGCTAAGATCGGTGATGGAAATTTCTCTTATGAAAGATTCGATGGACATGGTCGTTCTAGATTTCGACAAAAGTTTTCCGGTCAAGGTTCCTCCAATGCTCCTCCTAAGTTCAACAAAGATAGGGTGTCTAACCCTAAGACTCAAGGAGGAAATGGTAGCGGATCTTCATCGCCCATGTCTACTTTTACTAGGTGTGAAAGGAAACACAAGGGTAAGTGCCTAGCCGGCACAGACGGTTGCTTCAGTTGTGGTAAGAGTGGTCACAAAATGAGGGACTGTTCAATGCTTATGGCTAAAAGAAGAGAGGGCAAGCAAGCTCCTCCTAGTGGTTCAGGTTCCAATGCTCCTAAGCAAAACCGATTCTATGCATTTCAGACTCATGGTGAACAATAAGGTTATCCCGATGTGGTTACCAGTATGTTGAAACTTTTCCAACTTGATGTTTATGCTTTACTTGATACCGGTGCTACCTTGTATTTTGTGACGCCATATGTGGCAATGAGGTTTTATGTTCTTCCGAATGTGTTATTAGATCCTTTTTCTGTCTCTACTCCTATTGGTGATTCTATTGTGGCTAAGAGGGTCTATAGAAAGTGTCCTGTTTCCTTGTCCCATAGAGTTACTCTTGTTGACTTGGTAGAACTTGATATGCTAGTTTTTGATGTTATCTTGGGTATGGATTGGCTGCACTCATTTTATGCTTCTATCAATTATAGAACCCGTGTAGTCAAGTTTCAATTTCTGAATGAGCCAATCCTAGAGTAGAAATGGGGAAATTCTATGCCCGAGGGTTAATTTGTCTCTTCTCTTAAAGCTAAAAAGATGATTTCTAAGGGTTGCATTTACCATTTAGTTAGGGTGAGTGATGTAGATTCCGAACTCCTACTCTCATGTCGGTCCCCGTTGTTAATGAGTTTCTGGAATTGTTCCCAAATGATTTACCTAGTATTCCTCCCGAGAGGGAAATAGACTTCGGTATTGACTTTCTCCCAGATATGCAACCTATTTCTATTTCTCCTTATCATATGGCTCCGACATAACTTATGGTGTTGAAAGAACAATTGAAAGATTTGTTGGATAATGGTTTCATCCTACCGAGTATCTTTTCATGGGGTGCTCCAATTTTGTTTGTTAGAAAGAAAGATGGGTCTCTTCGTATGTGTATTGACTATCGTCAGTTGAACAAGGTTACCATTAATCAGAAAGATCTAAATCTTTGCCAAAAAGGTGGCTTGAGTTATTGAAAGATTTTGAAATGGGTGTTCTCTATCACCCTGATATCGGATGCTCTTATTCGATTATTTATGGGTAGTTTTGCTCATATTGAAGAAGAAAAGAAATATTTTGTTTGAGATGTTCATAGATTGGCCTTATTAGGTGTTTGGCTAGTGAACTCCACCAATGGTGGTGTTATGGTTCACAATGGTTCTGAATCGTCCTTTGTGGCGGATGTGAAAGCCAAGCAAGGTCTTGATCCAATTTTGGCCGAATTGAAAGAAGCGGTGCTTAAGAAATCCGTTGAGGATTTCTCCCAAGGGGGAGATGGTGCGCTTATATACTAAGGTCATTTATGTGTTCCAAATATTGATAATTTGAGGGAGAAGATCTTGACAAAAGCCCATAGTTCACGGTATTCTATTCAGTGGGAGCCACAAAGATGTACCGTGATTTATAGGAGGTCTATTGGTGGAATGAGATGAAGAAAGATATTGTAGAATTTGTGGCTAAGTGTCCAAATTGCCAACAAGTGAAAGTTGAGCATAAAAAATCGGGAGGTTTGTCCCATGATATTAATATTCCTACTTGAAAGTGGGATTATTTGAACATGGATTTTATAGTTGGGTTGCCTCGCACCTGGCGACAACATGAATCTATTTGGGGTATAGTAGATTAGATGACAAAATTGGCTAATTTCCTTCCCGTTAAGTTTTCTTATTCGGCGGAGGACTATGCCAAGTTATACTTCAGAGAAATGGTAAAGTTGCATGAAGTGCCTTTGTCCATTATTTCTGATCGTGGTACCCAATTCACTTCTCAATTATGAAAGTCCTTCCAAAAGGGTCTTGGTACTCGTGTTAAGCTTAGTACGAGCATTCATCCCCAAACTGATGGGCAAGCGGAGTGTACTATCCAAACCTTGCAAGATATGTTAAGGAATTATGTGATTGATTTTAAGGGTAATTGGGATGACCATTTTCCATTGATTGAGTTTCCTTATAACAATAGCTATCACTAAAGTATTGATATGGGTCCATTTGAGGCATTGTACTATAGGAGGTGTAGATTTCCTATAGGATGGTTTGAGGTGGGTGAAGTGTCCCTAATAGGTCCCGAATTGGTACACGAGGCCATAGAGAAAGTTTGACTTATATGAGAAAGTTTGAAAATGGCTCAAAGTTGGCAAAAGTCATATGCCGATGTGAGAAGAAGGGATCTTGAGTTTGATGTTTAGATTGGGTTTACTTAAAAATCTCAACTATGAAGGGTGTAATGAGGTTTGGTAAGAAAGGGAAGCTTAGTCCCCGATATGTAGGCCCAAATCAGATTTTGAGACGTGTTGGTAAGGTTGCTTATGAGCTAGATTTGGCATCGGTGCATCCAGTTTTCCATGTCTCAATGTTGAAGAAATGTGTTGGTGATCCGACATCCATAGTTTACTTAGAAGGTTTAGGAGTTAAGGAGAACCTTTCATATGAGGAAGTTCCGGTAGAGAATTTAGACCAACAAGTCAAGAAGTTGAGAAATGAAGAAATAGCTTCTGTGAAAGTGTTGTGGAGGAATCAGTTAGTTGAGGGTGCTACTTGAGAGGCTGAGGCCAATATTATGTCCCGATATCCTCATCTCTTTCCTTCTACTCCTATTTTAGCTTGAGGTATTGAGTTCCTCATGGTTTGTTCCTTGTTTTGAAGTCATGAGTCTTATGTGTTTCCATTATTTCCTTGCATAGATTTACCAAAAGTTTAATTTTTTAGAAAATGAGTCAACTTGATTGATTTCTACATGTTCATGTGCACATGAATATGATTTGCATGTAGACCACATGATTTAATATTATGAGCATGATTTTTTGCTTGGAGTGAAGTTTCCTCTTCTGATATATGCATTTGAGTATGTTGTTAGCTTGGAGTTGATGTTTCCTCCTCGGATGTTAGCTTGGAGTCTATGTTTACTTCTCGATATGTGCATTGTATGCAGGATGGGCTGTTAGATCTAGTTTCATCCCTCTTATGATGATTTCATAATGTCATAGCTTGGAGTCTATAGTTCCTCCTTGGTTGTATGCATTGCATTGTAGGTTGGGTTGTTAGTTCCTTTCCTACTCTTTTTGTACCAGCTTGAATCTCATTCGAGGACGAATGGTTAAGGCAGTTGGAACCACAGCCAAAACCAATAGACCATTGGTGGGACCATGGTCTGTGGTCGAGGGTCCATGGTCCAAACCCCCAGAAGACCCGTCTCTTATCCGAACGACGAACCACCAGGACGAGCCGTAGGTCAGTCCACGGTCTGTCGATTAGGGTCCGTTAGTGGTGGGTTCAGCAGTTAAGTTCAGGGGTAGTTGGGTCTTTTTCTAATCAAGTAACTCCTATACTACGTCAATTTACCCCTTATTAAGACCCCTATATAAGTGTTTTCAACCCCCAAATTAGCCCATTCAAGTCATTCTTCCAAAATCACAAAAGAAGATCAATTCTTCTCTCCAAAATATTTCTCTCTCTAGAAACTTGAAGAAGAAGAAGAATTCAACCTAGGGTTTCAAGTCAACTCTTAATTCCTCCATTGAAGATTAAAATTTGGCTTCAAGGTATGATAGTTTTCATCTATTGATTCCTTCCATTCATGGAGTAAATTCCTCTATTTTCAAAGTTAGAAATCCCCAATTGAATTAGGGTTTTCTTCAATTGTCATGGGTTCTGTAGATTATTGATTTAAATGATTGAATTATGATATGTTATGCATGAATTGATGAAGTACTATGTTTTTTATGATGATTTCTCCATGCTTTCAAGTTATGAATCATATATTGTGGGATTTTGATTGTAAAGGAATTTTTTTATGAAATTAAGCATGTATTGCTAGCTTTACATGAATGAATGATGAAATCCATATCTACCCCTTATTTTCTAAGTGTTGATGATTAAAAGTTGGTTTTGAACCTTGAAAGGTAAATTATGGATTTATGCATTTTCTTATGAAATCGATGCAAATGTTTTAATGATGCTTTGAGAGTAAAGTATCAATGATGATGATGATGATGTGTTGTTGAAAGGATTTTTCTCATATACACATAAACACAAGATGTTAAATGTTTTCTCACATAATAAAGATTCTAAGATAGAAAGGCTTTCTCACCTAATTATATCAAATATTAAGAGCTATCTTTATAAACTTAGCTTGGATTGGTTATTGAAAGATACCTTTCTATGGATGATGACTTAGCTTGGATTGGCAAGATGACATATCTTTCCATGGATAATAAGAGCAAGAAAAATTGACTATTCTATGGGATTTATGCTTAGCACCGAGAGGATATTGAGATGGAAGCTCTCTATTGAGTAGAGGTTGGGTTTCTAGAAGCAATCTCTTCTCCCTTACCTATGTCCCTACATAGGGTGATTGTCTAGATAGACATTAGCTAGTAGATCCACTTTAGCTCAGATTTATGGCCCTTACCTTGGCAAGTAGGACAACCTTTTTCGGTGTGGGAGACACTGGTGGATCATGTTATAGCTTACATGGTCTCTATGTCGGTTAAGGATAATTTCCCACATTAATAATGAACTAAGGTTACTTCAAGTAGTATCTCACATGTGTTCAAGGTTTCAAATGATGTAGCTTGAATTAACCATGTTTTGTGGCTTATGTTTTCTAACTCTTTCATATCATGTATTAGCTTGGTCAATTGCATGATATGAAATGTCCCCTTTTTAGCATGTTTTAAATGTTTTATGCATAACTATCATACTTGGTACATTGTTTTGTAGTAGCGTATACTCTTGCCTACATTTCCCCAAATGTAGTGTCTGATAGTCAGGTTTCTCAGTTTCGTGGCTAGTGGTTGAGTTCGAGATCCTGAGCTTTGGTGAGTCCTCATGCTTCGAGGACAAATGTTCATTGTTTCACTTTATTTCATGTATTTCACTTTTGGACATGATGTATAGGCTAGGCTCAATATCATTCTATTGTACTAGATGGCTATATTGAGACAAGTGGTTTAGACTTCCGCTTTTCTTTTATAAAAACTATTGGACTTAGACTGTTGTTTTACTCTTATTGTACTATTTCTTATGTTATGAAATATAAGTGGCTTGTATGGAGTCCCTCGGGGTTCTATACGCCATGTAACATCTAGGGGGTACCCCTGGGTCATCCAGGTTGGCTTCGGGAACTCAATGGAAATGCCAACCCTTTAACATGGGGAGAATTGAAATTGCTTATGAGGTTCAAGTATGTTCCAAAGTGGTACCCAAAGCTTTATCATGTTGACCCGAGAAGACAAGTTCTTAGATTAAAGTTTGACATTTGTGGATCTTTGGGGTTGTATCTTGTCCTCAATGATTGGTGCAATCTAAACTACATCACTCTACCTACGGTAGCCTACTTGAGACTACCTTGAATATCAAGGCGTTATCCATACACCATGGAGGGATGTAAGGGTACTGAAGTTGTAAAGGTCTCTTTCATATGCGGTGAATGTTATGAGGAGGTTCTGTGTGATGTAATACCCATGGACTTTGGTCACTCGTGTTTTGAAGCCAATTGGTTTAACAAACATAGGTTTCGAAGTATTTTATGGATTAATGGGGAACAGATCTATTTCCACCTCCTAAGGTTCAATATGAGAGACAAAATATTGTATAAGTAAGGGAGAGCAAGGTGGCAACCTTAGAGCGGAAAAATGAGAGGTTGAGTGGAGTGAAGTGAGGGGGTTGCCACAATCTCAATCTAACCTTTTTGTTTATCCTTCACTTTGTAAGGGTTCTTATGTAGGTACAAGCATGATGAATGGAGGAACACGAGTTCCCAACAAAGATCCTACCATTGAAGGTGTGATGGATGCACTTTTAGGGTGTCCCAACATTCCTAAGGGAGTGTCATTCCAAGGTAAATAAGACCTTTCTTGTGAACGTCAAGGTATAACAGCTATACTTAACACTTTAAAAATTGCAAATGAAAAAAGTGTAAATGATAGCTTGTCCTTATGTGAGCCTAATGTTTCTTTACCATATGTTGATAATGTACATGTTGAGAGTGTGGATACACTAGTTGATCCTATTGATGACCAAATTGATTCTTCTAGTAAGATCGATTTGTGTCCACCTAGTTTTGACACCCTTGCTTTAAGGGATAGTTCATTATCATCTGATAATTGTGTTGATCAACTTGCATTTGAGTCTTGTTCACTAATTGAGGAATCTTGTGATTTGATTAGGAACCTCAATTTAGTGATATTGATAATAATGTTGGTCATTTGAATAGGAGTGACTCTTTGAGCATATCTTTTGTGGAAGTGTAACACCTCAGATTCGAAAAGAAGGGAAAATTTCAGTTTTTAGAAATATGGTGCCAGTTGTGATGGTACGACCCATGGACTGACAGATGGACTGACACATGGACCATAGTTTAGCTTCGTGGTTGGACATCCCAAGATCCCAAAAGTTGTCAAGTGCTAGTACTTAGTGACAATTTACTAGGTCGGACCGTCATCCAATCCACGAGCCGCAGAGAGGTTTCATAGGTGAGTCTCAGACTTAGAGAAATTTCAGAGTCACAAGTCAAGAATGACGACTGCGACCCATGACCTATCACCTGAACCATGATCCGCAAGAAGGGGTTTATCGTTCGTGGTCCAATAATCAAGTCTTTGAAACCAACGACGGCCGACCATGACGGTCTGTAGGTGGAACCATAGACAGTAAGTCCCCACTGTCCTTGGTGATGACAATTATTTTTTAGGGGCATCTTGGTCTTTTCCCCAAATTTTTAAATTCAATTCCATGTCATTTTTCCCTATTTTAGAACACCTACATCAGTATTTCAACCCCAAAATTTACCCAATTGAAATCATTCTCTCAAATTCCTACAAGATGAACAAGTCTTCCTCTCAAATATTTCTCTCTCAAGTAATTGAAGAAGAACGCTAGGGTTTACAAGTCAAGTCTCCAATTCAACCATTGAAGTCAAGCTTTTGGCATTGAAATATGATAGTTTTAATCCATGGTCCCCTTTCCTCCACAAAGTTAGAATTCCCTCAATTGAGTTAGGGTTTTCTTCCATGTCATGGGTTCTTTTAAATATTAATTTATTTAATTGTTTTATGATCTATCAAGCATGAATTGAGATAATTACATGATTTTATGATGAATTTCAATGAACCCATGCTTAACCCATGTTTTCCAGATATTGATGATTGGAAGTGGGTTTTGAACTATGAAAGGTGAATTATGGAATTATGCATGTTCTAATGAAACTTAGTTTGGATTGGCAAGATAACGTGCCCTTCCATTCATAATAAAGGCAAGTTAAGAAATTAACTATTCCGTGGGATTTATGCTTAGCACCAAGAGGATATTGAGATGGGAGCTCTCCCGTTAGTAGAGGCTGGGTTTCTAGAAGCAAACTCTTTATCCCATACCTATGTGCCCCTATATGGTGATTGTCTTAGATAGACATTAGCTAGTGGATCCACATAAGCCAGAAGTTCATGGTCTTACCTTGGAAAGTAGTATACCCCTTTTTGGTGTGGGTTACACACCATATTTCGTGTTGATAGCTCACATGGTCTTATATGTTGGTTAAAGGTAAATCTCCCACAATAATGAATTAAGGTTACTTCAAGAAGTATCTCACATATGACTCGAGATGATGTTTATTTGCATTGACCATGTTTTATGACTTGTGTCTTCTAGTCCTTTTACATTCATGGTTTAGCTTGGTCATTGAATTATATGAAAATGTCCCTTTCTCATGTTTTCAAATGTTTTACACATGGGTATCATACTAGGTACATATTTTGTACTAACACATACTCTTGCCTACATTTTTCCAAATGTAGGGACCGACCTTACAGATTCACACTTCCGTGGCTAGGATCTCATATAGAAGATTGAAGTTGGGGTGAGTCCTCATATTCCGAGGACCGAGCTTGATTTCCCTTTTGTCTTTACTTTAAATTTTGGAACTCGATGTATGAGCTAAGCCCCGATATACTCTTATGTACTAGATGACTTTGAGACGATGTTTAGATTTCTGCATTTCTCTATAAATCTCCTATATGTTAAAATTGTCTTTTAAATCTCTTTATTCTATTATATTGTATGATGAAAGATAAGTGGCTTATATGGGGCCTCTCGGGGTCTTATACACCATGTTACGCCTAGGGGCTACCTTGGTTCATGACAAAGTTGGTAATCATAGCACAAGGTTTAGAAAGGTCATAGGAAGTCTCATAAGCCACACCGAGTAGAGTCTTGTTCACGAGTGTTTAGTGCGCCACATTTATGAATGAGAGACTATAAGATGTTTAGAAAACTACACTTCTTTTATTACTCTAAAGTCGTGTGATAGAGTTTAACTTTATAAGAGGTCTCTCCTAATCCTTATCCGATGCTCTACATGATAAGGCAACTCAAAGAGCATATGCTATAAGAAATGCGAGAGAGAATGTGAAATGAGAAGCTCCTCCAGTTCCAGCTGACCCTTTGGCCGAGCTAGTGACTAATGTGTAGTTTAAGGCTGGTTTTCAAGTATTGGCTCAAGCCATAATGGCCCAAGGCAATAGGAAGGTTGCGGTCCTCGTGAACCCAAATGTGGGTACGTCGACATCTAGAGTGAGGGACTTTACTAGAATGAATCCTCCAAAGTTTTATGGTTCTAAGATTGAGGAAGAACCTCAAGAGTTCATCGATGAGGTTTACAAGGTGTTGATGATTATGGGAGTGATGTCGGTGGAAAAGGTGAAATTGGCCGCTTATCAACTTAAGGGTGTTGCTCAAGTATGGTTCAACCAATGGAAAGAAGGGAGAGCGGAAGATGCGGGTCCCCTTAATTGGGAAAAGTTCAAAGTTTATTTCCTTGAAAGGTTCTTTACCCTTGAGATGATGGAGGAAAAGGTGCTTAAAGTCATCAACCTTCATCAAGGAAATATGAGTGTGAAGGAATATGCTTTGAAGTTCACACAATTGTCTAGATATGCTTCTACTATGCTTGCCGATCCAAGGGAAATGATGAGTATGTTTGTTTTGGGTGTGTCCGCGATGGTAGTTAAGGAATGTCGTACCGCTATGCTCAATGATATGGACATTTCTCGTCTCATGGTCCATGCTCAACAAATCGAAGAGGAGAAACTTAAGGAAAGGTCTAGGGAGGCAAAGAGGGCTAAGACCAGTGATGGTAACTTCTCATATTAAGTTTCGACAAAGGTTTTTCGGCAAGGTTCCTCCAATGCTCCTCCTAAGTTGAACAAAGATAGGGTGCCTAACTCGAGACCTCAATGAGTAAATGGTAGTGGATCTTCATTAACTATGTCTACTTGTGCTAGGTGTGGAAAGAAACACGAGGGTAAGTGTTTAGCCGACATAGATGGTTGCTTTGGTTGTGGTAAAAGTTGTCATAATTTGAGGGATTACCCGATGCTTATGACTAAAGGAAGAGAGGGTAAGCAAGCTCCTTCTAGTTGTTCGGGTTCCAATTCTCCCAAGAAAAATTGATTCTATGCACTTCAGACTCGTGGTGAACAAGAGGGTTCTCCCAATGTGGTTACCGGTATGTTGAAAGTCTTACAAATTGATGTTTATGCTTTACTTGACCCCGGTGCTACATTGTCTTTTGTGAAGCCATATGTGGCTATGAGGTTTGATATTCTTATGGATGTGTTGATAGATCCTTTTTCTATCTCTACTTATGTTAGTGATTCTATTATGGCTAAGAGGGTCTATAGAAAGTGTCCCGTCTCCTTGTCCCATAGAGTCACTGTTGTTCACCTTGTAGAGTTTGATATGCTATATTTTGATGTTATCCTTGGTATTGATTGGTTTCATGCATGTTATGCTTCTATTGAATGTTGAACCTACATAGTAAAGTTTCAGTTTCCAAATGATCCCACCCTAGAGTGGAAATGGGGAAATTCTATGCCTAAGGGTTAGTTTGTTTCTTGTCTTAAAGCTAGAAAGATGATTTCGAAGGGTTGCATTTACGATCTAGTCAGGGTGAGGGATATAGATTCTGAGACCCCTACTCTTGAGTTGGTCCCCCTTGAAAACGAGTTTTCGGAAGTGTTTTCCAGATGATTTACCCGATATTTGTAACAACTCGAATCTCAAAATGAAGAAAATCCTAGCTTTCAGAAAAATTGATGCCAATCCCAATGGAACTACCCACAGACCGTAGGTAAAACCATAGATCATAGGTGGGGTTCCGTCGTTAAGGTCCAAATCTTAATAGTCTTTGATCCTACCCTCGGTCGACCAATATGGTTTGTGGTTGGACCTATGGACCGAAGGTGAGGGTCAACAACCAGTTGTAGGAAAATGGATGTTAGGTCAACTTCTAATGGTCATATCTTTTAGCACAAAATGAATTAGGTCCCATGACCTATCAAATTAAAGATAATTGAGTCCTCTTTCCAACGCCACTGAGTTTGCTAAAGTCTAAGCTTGGAGTAAAAAGTTATGCTCGTTTTAGTGAAGCCCTTTCAGGCAGAGCATGAATGATGACTCCGTACGATGACTGGTAGTTCAAACAACGGCCTATCAGTCATGTAGAAGATGTCACTCATCAATTTTAAGTCAATCGTTTTGGTCATTTCCCCTATGAGTTGGGCACTTAAACTACCTTTTTTTATGCCTAAACTACGTCATTTTACTCAGTCTAAGCCTAATAACCTAGTCAGACATACCCAAAATCTTTACTCTCCAAAAATCACCCGAATTAGAGAAAGAAGAGGAGGAAAGTCTACCAGCCCTCTCAAGAACATGAAAAAGGTTTTCTTCAAGTTTCAACCCTGAAATTAAAGGATTTCTCCGTAAATTCCATCACCAGGTATGTGGAATTTTACTAATGGTTTCCTTTCATCCACTAGGTCCCTAGAATGCAGTCAGTTACTTGATTCTCCATATCTTAGTTAGACCTAGTGTTTCTAAATCTTTGGATATTTGTGGTGATTTAGCTACGGTAGTATTCTTCATCGAAATAGAATTTTTCTTGAAAAATTTACTTAAATACCCATATGAAACTCAGAACCCTGGTTTGTGTAAATTCTCTTAGTTCATGAAATTTACTCGCTAGGTCAGTTAAACAAATAATCATGCTCCAAATTTTGAATTTTACATTATCAGTATATAAATGTTGCATTCTCAGATTGCATGTCAGTATTTCGGTTACATTGTGTCATATACATAATCAGTTGGGAGTAGACTTAGCACCGAGTTGGACTAAGGTTCAACATACCCTCATAGTCCCAAAACTACGTGCCCCCGTAGGAGTATAAGTCCACTCTATTGGGCATCAGATTTAGTGATCACGCCATTCTTGCCTTTATACCCCTGACAAGGTATATTGGGTCCTCTGGATGAGGCGTATACATCAGACTCCACGTTTAGCTCACGTGGATTATATTGGTTAATAGTAGCTCCCACAGTTAGACTCATATTGCATTTGACCAGGTTTTCAGTATATACTTCAACATTCAGTTTATCATGTCATGTTCATGATTAGTACTTGGTTATTGCATTCAACTTAGCTTTTCAGTTATGTTTCAGTACTTACATTCTTGCTCAGTTTATGTCATTGTTTAGTTATGCTTTGTTCAACTTATATATATAATTGTTCAACTTAGTATCTATATCCTGTATGCTCATACTTTCCAAGTACTATCGCATACTCTGCGCTACATCCTTTCATGATGTAGGTTCAAATACTCAGCCTCCAGATCACGTTTAGATTGATTCTCGGTCTGTAGTTAACAACTTCAGTGGTGAGTCCTTATACTTCGTGGACAATAGACATGCTTTACATTTTAGTCTTTACATTCAATTTTCAGTTTTGTTAGAGTAAGATGGGGGGCATGTCCCATCAACTCAACTTAGTTAGAGGCTTTTTAGACATAGTAATAGATTCATCTTGAGTTGTTAAGGTGAACTCTTAGTATGTTTTATCTATTCAGAATAGTTGGGTTTTTCCCCATTTTAGATAGCCTCTGTTTTAGCTTCCGCATAGTATATGTTTTACTCAGTTATTTTCAGTATGCTTGATATATGCAAAACTCAGGGTTAGCTTGGGGTCACTCATGATTCTAGGTCTCATGTTACGTCAAAGGGGTAGCCTCGGGGTGTGATAAACTTCGTATCAGATCATAAGGTTCAAGAGTCCTAGGATGTCTGAAAGCCACACTAAGTAGAGTATCTTTCATGGGTGTGAAGCACACCACAACTATGAGGGGGAAGCTACAAAGTGTTGTAAGAAAACTTCACTTCGTTTGCTATTCCTTTTGTGCGTAGGTATGATCCAACTTCTCCTTTCTAATTTGTCGTTATCCATTTCAAATCATGCCTCGTCGTAGAGCCAACAACTGGAATGCTAAAGCACGCAATGCTAACGTAGTTCCTTCAGTTTCGAACCGTGAGGTTACGAATGCATAATTTCAAAATGTGATCCAGCTCTTGGCTCAGAGTGTGGCCAATCAGAATAATCAACAGGTCTAGTTCCTACTAACATAAATACTGGATCAGCTGTAGTTAGGGTTCGAGACTTTGTTCAAATGAATTCGCCTGTGTTTCTAGGGTTGAAGGTTGGTGAGGACCCACTAAACGTCATTGATGAGGTTAAGAAAATTCTTGGAATAATGCAAGTGACTATAACTGAGAGTGTTTAGTTGACATCCTACCAACTTAAGGATGTGTCTCATATTTGGTTCACTCAGTGGAAAGATAACACTGGTGCAAATGCAACTGCTGTGACTTGGGATTGTTTTACTGTAGCTTTTCTAGACAGGTTTTTCCTAAGGGAATTAAGAGATGCTAAGGCCAAAAAGTTTATTAACTTGAGGCAAGCATCAATGTCGGTCCAATAGTATGGGCTGAAGTTTACCTAGCTCTCCATGTATGCTCCACACATGGTTGCCAATTCAAGGGCACAAATGATTAAGTTCTTGTTTGGGGTATCCGATCTGGTAAAGACTGAGTGGATCAATGCTATGCTTCTAGGGGATATGTATATCTCCAGTCTAATGACTCATGATCAGCAGGTTGAGGGAGATAAGTTTAGGGAATTGGCTAAGGATTAAAAGAAGGCCAGAACAGGAAACTATGAATTCTCACAACAAAAGTCGGACGGTGGGAATCGCTCACAGTTTCAGCAGAGGTCTACAATCCCACCACCTTCATTAGCAAGTGCTCTATCCCTCAGGTTTTGATAGGATCAGAGAGGTAGGGCATCAAGATCTAGGTCTTAGGAAAGTGCTTCAGGTAACAGAACCTTCCCAACTTGTCCAAAGTGTGGTAAGAACCTTTCGGGCAAGTGTCTTGTAGGCAAGGAAGGGTGTTTTAGGTGTGGTCAATCTGGCCAAAAGGCGAAGGATTGCCCTTCTGAGAGGCAGGGGCAACGAGGTAACAACAATAGGGTTCAGACTACAGCTCTAGCAGCACCAGCAGGTTGCCAACTAAGCACGATGCTTCATCTGGTACATGTGGCGATCAGCGCCAGAACATGTTGTATGCTCTTAGGTCTTACTATGACCAGAAAGATTCTCTTGATGTGGTCACTGGTACATTATGAGTCTTTCATTTGGATGCTTACGAATTGTTACATCCATAGGATACACTGTCTTTTGTAACTCTCTATATAGCAGTAAACTTCAGTGTCAGTCCAAAAACTCTTTCAGAACCCTTCTCAGTCTCTACTCCAATTGGTGACCCAGTTATAGCTAGACGGGCATAAACAAATTTCCCTATAACAGTCTATCAGAAAGTGACCTCAGCAGATCTTATAGAGTTAAAAATGGTAGATTTTGATATCATTCTAGGGATGGATTGGTTACATTCCTGCTATGCCTTAGTCGATTGTACAAGTAGGATTGTTCAGTTTCAATTTCAAAACGACTCATTCTTAGAATGGAAGGGTAGTAGCTCATTGCCTTTGGTTCGATTTATCTCTTACCTTAACGCTAGAAAAATGATTTCCAAAGGGTATATCTATCATCCTGATTGGGTTAAGGATTCAAACTCCAAAACCCCAACTCTTCAGTCAGTCCCATTATTAAATGAGTTTCCAAAAGTGTTCCTAGAAGATCTTCCAGGAGTTCTCCCGAAAGGGAAATCGCTTCGGAATATACCTCAGATACCCCTATATTTATTCCTCCTTACAGAATGGCTCCAGTCGAGCATAAGGAATTGAAAGAGCAATGAAAAACATTCTAGATAAGGGCTTCATAAGACCTAGTATCTCTCCATAGAGTGCTCTAGTGTTGTTCGTGAAAAATAAAGATGCTTCTCTCAGAATGTGTATTGACTATCGGCAGTTGAACAAGGTCACAATCAAGAATAAGTATCCCATTCCCAGGGTTGATGACTTGTTCGACCAACTTCAGTGTGCAAGTTTCTTTTCTAAGATATACCTCAAGTTCGGCTATCATCAGCTCAGAGTTACGGATAGTGACATTCTGAAGACAATTTTCATAACTCGTTATGGTCATTATGAATTTGTAGTTATGTCTTTTGGACTAACAAACGCTCCTGCAACTTTCATGGATTTAATGAATAGGGTATTCAAACAGTATTTGGACTTGTTCTTCATCATTTATTTTGATGATATCCTCATTATTCTCGAAGTGAGGAGGAGCATGGGACTCATTTGAGAGTTGTTCTACAATCTCTCAAAGATCGCCAACTATTCTCTAAGTTCAACAAATGTGAATTCCGGTTACAGTCCGTCGCTTTCCTTGGTCATGTGGTATCCAGTGAAGGGATCCGAGTGGATTCCTAGAAAATTTAGGCAGTACAACACTGGCCCAGACCCACATCTCTGATAGATATCAAAGTTTCTTGGGTTTGTGATATACCATGAGTTTACAGTATTTTTTATGCATTTCACTTAGAATATGTGTGTGTCTAGGGATATATTGTATTAGAAATAATGTGTTTTGTATCATGTTTGCAGGAAATAAGCTTGGAATACAGTTGATGGAGATTAGGGCTCAAAATATGCAGAAAGAGCCACCCACGGATCGTAGGTCCTTTGACGAACTGTAGGTCCTTTGACGAACCGTCATTGGGCAGACATAGATAGGAGCATCAGGGAACTCTGACCAAGTGTGGAACTACAGAGCAATTGATGGACCGTAGGTCGACTCACGGGCCGTCCTGCACATCCTTTGATAGATTCAGAGAGTTGAAGTTCCACTACCTTATGAAAAATCCTAAGGGTGGAGCCACAAAAGGGGACCTATGAACCGTAGGTCATCCCACGATCTGTAGGTTGAGTCGTTACTGGAAGCCGCATTCCAGGCAACTTATTTCCTTATTTTGTTTCTATTTTATTTAGGACATATTTTCTATAAATAGGAGTTATAAACCTCATTTTCGGGGGTTAGACAACATTGTATACTTTTAGTTTTTGTGTTTCTTTGGTAATTAACTTGCAAACTTTAGTAATTTGATTTCCGAATTTTGTTTGATAAGATTTTCACTTTGAAATTCAATTGGAGATTTTGGGTTTCTTCTACTCTAATCGTAAGTTCATGAATTCTTTTTATCAAAATATGAATTGTGTTATTTCAAGCATGAGTAGCTAAATCCACAAATAGGGTTGTGGGAACCATGAGCAATTAACAAATTATGAATAATAATTAAGTAATTCTTGAATAGTGTTTATGCATGTATTGCTAATTCTTTCACTTAGAAGTCCTTTTAACGATGCGCAACGTTAGAATTCACCTCTTTGCTACTTTCCGGACCAAGGAGGTAGTTGATGAGAAAATAATTAACAATAGAGATTTAAAGGATGCTATCTAATAGTCTAATGTCAATTAGAGCGAGGGTAACAACTAAGCCATACATTGATGTGATGTGTAATCTGGGGTAAAGGTAAGGGTTAGTAAAGCATACACCCATAGCCGGACCAAGGTGCGAGGTGAAATTCCTACTTGGAGGACCAATCACTTAGGGATACCTAACTTACCAACATTGCATGTAAAACATTAGGAAAATATTACTATTATTAGGATTACTGCATTAAAAGCTTATGGGGAACACATACACCCTAGTTTCTCTCTCATATTGATAACTTAAAGTTTGAATCCTGCTTATTTGTTACTTAATCAACAACCTGCCACTTGCTTACAAAAACCCCCTTTTAATTACTTGTCTCTGAAATAGTTTTACTAAACGGATATAATAGTGAGTTAAGTTCAAGTCTAAACCATATTCCTCATGGGATTGACCCCAACTTACAAGTTGGGTTCTTTACTTGAAATGGTCGCTTATACTTCTTTAGGGAGGTGTAATTTGAGCGTATCAAGTTTTGGCGCCGCTGCCGGGGAATACGAATTTTAGATTAAGTTTAACTACATTATTGAACTTTAGTCAAGCATTTCCTTATTTTACGTTTTCTTTTGTTTTTGTTTTCTACAGGTTTCAACTTTAGTGTATGCCAAGTACTCAGAGTCGAGGCAAACCATTGACCCACTACGATCAAAAGTTGAGCAAAACTTTGAGAAAAATGAATAATCAAGGGGTCGAAATCAATCCAATCGGAGAGAATCTAGGTGATGGAGTACAATTGCAGCCTCCTGGGGTTGTTAATGTGCACACTCACGTTTATGGTGGAAATCTTATTGGAGATGCATAGAGGGTTTATAATCTGCCAGCACCGAGGTTGCGTGATAACTACATGGTTGACTTCAATACAGTTGAATCAGAAGTGCCCATTGTTCTTCCTCCTCTACCTCAATGGAGTACATTTGTGGTGACCAACAATCTTATGCAGATGCTTATAGTGAGAGGGTTGTTTTCTGGTCTAGCTTCGGAAGATCCGCATTGCCACATGGCTAAATTGAGAAGTGTAGTTGTGTGGGGTGATCAGAGTTAGATATGGATGTCATAAGTTTGAGAGTCTTCCCTCTATCATTGACCGATGATGCTGCGGTGTGGTTTGCTTAGCTTTCATATAATTCAATTCATACATGCGACCAATTGCATTGAGTGTTCATGGCAAAGTATTTCCCAGTGTCTAAGAAGCTTAACCACAAGGACAAGTTGAATAATTTCGTTGCACTACTTGGAGAGTCTGTAAGCAGTTCTTGGGATAGGTTCACTGCGTTCATTAGAAGTGTTTCGAATCACCGCATAGATGACGAATCATTGAAGGAGTATTTTTTCAAAGGGCAGGATGACAATGGGTAGGATATGTTAGATACTATCACTGGAGGATCCTATGGTGAGTGCACTTTTGAGGAGATCGCTAAAAAGATGGAGATGATTCTCGAAATAATAAGGCATGGAGCACTAGAAAAGCTAATACTGGAAGAATCTCATTCGCCGTTCAAGCCGCACTAGATCAATCTAGTGATGAAATTTGTGAGGAGATGGCTCAGATGGACAAACCTTGGGTTGGTAGTGAAGCATGTGAGTGGAAATGCAGAAAAGATAAATACAGTAAATTACCTAACTAGAACTCCACCACCACCAATTGAGGAATGCTACTATGAGAAGGATGCATATTTGGTGAATGATCAAACGGGGGGTTTGTGAACCAATGCCAAGGTTCCAACTCAGATAATTGGCGCCAAGGTCAAGGAACCCAAGGTCGAAAGTATGGAAACTACAATCGAGAAATGAACTATGTTCGGGATGGGAACTAAAATCGTGATAACAACTACAACCAAAATAACTATGATAACATGAATGAGAAAGTTGGCCTTATGTTCCACCTGCGAATCCGGAATCTGGTAATAGAGAAGATGATGGTAGTATGTCAAGCATTGAAGATATGATGCAGAAGATGATGAAGAGGTTTGATGCGATTGATGAGAATGTGAAAGAGATGTGAAATGACTTGTTTGGAATCAGTCAAAAAGTTGATGCCCATGCAGTGTTGATCAAGCAACTTGAGCAGCAGTTTAGTCAGTTGTCCACCATCGTGAACCCACGTCAGCCTGGCACACTTTCTAGTAACACGATCCAGAATCCAAAGAATGATGGACATTGTATGGCAGTCACTACTAGAGGAGGTGAACATACCATTGATCCCCCTTTGTCGTCTGAGGTTGAAATTGTGGTAGAAAGGGATGAAAATGAGATTGAGGTTACTGGAGAGTCTAAAAATGCTATAGATAAGGAAGCAGAGGTAACCCAAAAAGTTGTTCCCATGCCTACACCTCCGGCTCCATTCCCATAGAGATTAGTGAAGAAGACTGAAGAAGGGAAATACCGCAGGTTCATAACTATATTAACGTAGCTTTTCAGCAATGTTCCGTTGATAGAAGCTTTGGAGCAAATGCCTGGGTATGCAAAGTTTATGAAGGATTTAGTGACCAAAAAGAGAGCTGTCAGTATTGAAGATGATGCGAGGTTACAATATTGTAGTGCTATTGCTACGAGGTCATTAGTGCAAAATAAAGAGGATCCCGGGGATTTTAGTATTCCTTGTACCGTTGGGATGTTGCGTTTTGCAAAGGCGTTGTGTGATTTGGGTGCCAACATTAATCTGATGCCATTGTCTATCTACAAAAAGTTGGGTTTGGGGACTCCAAAACCGACTGTGATACGACTACTCATGGCCGATAGAACAGTGAAAAAGCACATTGGTGTTCTCCAAGATGTCCTTGTGAAAGTGGAGTCATTTATTTTTTCTGGTAGATTTTGTGATACTTGATTATGAGGTTGATTTTGAGGTTCCCATCATCTTAGGGAGACCATTCATTGCTATTGACGCGCCTTTTTATATATAGAGAGAGGGCAGATGAAATTTCGATTGAATAGTGAAGAGGTAACTTTCAATATCTGTAGGTCTATGAAGCATGAAAGCGATCTCAAGTTAGTATTAGTGGTGAATCATATTGTGGAGCAAGGTTCTGAAGTGTCTATTGAAGAGAGGTTGGGTGTTGATGCATTGGCGGTAATGATGAATTTTGAAGGTGATGGTATTGAAGACTATGATGAGTTAGTTGCCGCACTTGATAGGTTCGAATTCCGTTCCAAATCAACGAAATTGGAGCTAGATATGAAGAATCATGACTCTCCACTAGCAAAACCGTCGGTGGAAGAATCTCCAAAATTGGAGCTCAAGGCTCTACCATCACATTTGAGGTATGTATTCTTGGGAAATATGGCACTTTATTGGTAATCATTGCGGCCTATTTGAGTGAGGTGCAAGTAGATGTATTGGTTTTGGTGTTGAAGTGGTTTAAGCAGGATATTGGATGGACTATTGCGGACATTATTGGGATTCCTCCTGGCATTTGTTCTCATAAAATCCAACTCATGCCGAACAACAAGCCAAGTATTGAGCACCAAAGGCGACTTAATCCACCTATGCAAGGGGTAGTCAAAACGGAAATCATTAAATGGTTTGATGCTAGAGTCATATACCCCATTGCAGATAGTAGTTAGGTCTGCCATGTTCACTGTGTACCTAAGAAAGGTGGGATGATTGTGGTTCCTAATGTGAAAAATGAGTTTTTTCTGATGAGGCCAGTGACCGAATGTAGAGTATGCATGGACTACCGCAAATTGAATGCTTGGACAGAAAAATAATCACTTCCCAATGCCGTTCATGGATCAGATGCTGGATCGCCTTGCTGGTAAGGGTTGGTATTGCTTTCTTGATAGGTATTCGGGTTACAATCAGATCTCCATAGCACCGGAAGACCAAGAGAAGACCACCTTCACTTGTCCTTATGGGACTTTTGCTTTCAAAAGGATGCCATTTGGGTTGTGTAATGCTCCAACGACCTTCCAGCGTTGGATATTGTCGATATTTTCAGATATGGTGGAGGAAACTATTGACGTATTTATAGATGATTTCTCTTTGGTAGGTGACTCATTTAGTAGTTGTTTGATGCATCTGGCCGAGGTACTAAAACGGTGTGAAGAGTGCAATCTTGTGCTCAATTAGGAAAAGTGCCACTTCATGCTGAAAGAGCGGATAGTTCTGGGTTCATCGGACTTCTGAGAAGGGTAATAGAAAAGCTTCCACCCCTATCTCTGTTAAAGGTGTTAGAAGTTTTCTTGGGCATGCAGATTTTTATCGGAGGTTTATCAAAGATTTCTGTAAAATTGCACACCCATTGTGTAAACTGCTTGAAAAGGAGTGTAAGTTTGATTTTGATGATGCTTGTCTGAGAGCATTTGGAGAGTTGAAAGCAAGGTTAGTATCAACACCTATCATTATTTCACCAGATTGGGGGCAACCCTTTGAAGTGGGGTGGCGCTTGGCGCGGTATTTAGGCTGAGGCAAGAAAAGATTCTTCATTAGATTTATTATGACAACAAAGCTTTTAATGTGGCTCAAAAGAATTATACGGTGACTGAATAGGAACTCCTTGCCATGGTTTTTGCATTCTAGAAATATCAATCCTACTTGCTTGGTACTAAGGTCATAGAGCATACTGACCATTCTGCATTGAGGTATCTGATGGTTAAAAAGGATGCAAAATCGAGGTTGATTAGATGGGTATTGTTGATGCAAAAGTTTGATTTTGAGGTGAAAGATAGAAAGGGGACAAAGAATCAGGTTGCCGACCATTTGTCCAGATTAGAGGAGGAAGCTATGCTCAAGCTAAGAGATGGGGTTGAAATTAATGATGCATTCCCAGACGAACAAGTATTGGCTGCTTCTTTTGATCTTATCCCTTGGTTCACAGATTTTGCTAACTATTTGGCAAGCGATTTGGTTCCATCAGATTTGTCATTCCACCAAAGGAAAAAGTTTATGCATGATGTGAAGAAGTTCTTTTGGCATGAGCCTTACTTGTTTCATATTTGTGCTGATGGGATTATTCGTTGCTGTGTGTCCGAGGTTGAGATAATGAGTATACTAGAGGCGTGTCATTCATCGCCTGTTGGTGGGTATCATAGTGGTATTCAAACTGATCATAAAATCTTACAATGTGGGTACTACTGGCGTACCATCCACCAAGATGCTCATGATTTTTCCAAATCTTGTGACCGTTACCAAAGAGAAAGAGGAATTTCAAATAAGCAAGAGCTACCTATGAATACGATATTGGTGATTGAGTTATTTGATATTTGGGGTCTTGACTTCATGGGTCCATTTGTGAGTTCACATGGGATGAAGTATATTCTTGTTGCGGTTGACTATGTTTCAAAATGGGTGGAAGTAATTGCGCTTTCAAACAATGAGGGTAAGAGTGTCACCGCATTCCTGAAAAATAGTATATCTCCAGATTTGGTACACCTAGGGCTATTATCGGCAATGGAGGTTCTCACTTTTGTAGTAAGTTGTTCAAGGCATTGCTAGAGAAATATAGAGTTCGTCACAATGTAGCTACTCCTTACCATCCGCAGTCTAGTGGGCAAGATGAAATGTCAAATAGAGAGATAAAACAAATCCTTGCAAAGACTGTGAACGCCAACAGAACAGATTAGTCAAGAAGGCTTAATGATGCTCTATGGGCCTATCGCACCGCATTCAAGACTCCCATAGGTATGTCCCCCTACCAACTTGTATATGGGAAGTCATGCCATTTACTGCATAAGGCCATGTGGGAGCTAAAGAAGTTGAATTTGGTTTGGGACGCCACATCGAGTCAAAGATTGAATGACATGAATGAGCTTGCTGAGTTTTGCCTAAAAGCATATGAAATTTCAGCCTTGTACAAGGAGAAGATGAAGAAGTATCATGATCAAAAGATTGAAAAGCGTGAATTTGTTGTGGGTGATCTAGTGCTTTTATTCAACTCAAGGTTGCACTTTTTTCCTGGTAAGCTCAAGTCCAAATGGATCGGGCCATTCAAAGTCACTCAAGTTTTCCATATGGAGTGGTCGAGCTAGAGAACAAGGAGTGAAGAAGGTTCAAGGTGAATGGAAAAAGTATCAAGGTCTACATGGGAAATCGGAGAGTGTGCAAGAAATGATTGAGGCCTATTATCTTGATGAAGTTTGAGTAATCAAGGGATCTGTGTCATGCCGCGATGTTAAATCAAGTGGTACTTGGGAGGCAACCAAAGATGTACAATCTAGCCAACTATAGACTTTTCTTTTTGATATAAGAGTTTTCTTCTTTTATTTTGATTTTTGTAGCTCTTTAGATAGGTGTTTTATTTTTGTATTAGTGTTGGCTACATATAGCATAGAGTCTATGTCTAAAATGTGTCATAAAAATGTAAAAAGAAAGTCTGAATGGTTGCTACGTGTGCAGGGACGAAAGGCAAAATCTACAAAAAAATAGTTATGCAGTGGTCTATAGACCTCATCGACAGTCCGTTGGTCAATCCACGGACCGTGAATGGCGTTCGTAGATCCTAGGTAAATTTCTAAATTTTTCTAAGTGTCAGAGTGACCTACGGAACCGACCCACGGTCTGTAGGTCGGCCCATAGACTGTCGATGGTGTCTCGTGGGTCCAACCTAGGGTTTCTGATGATCCGACCCAGACTCCCTTTTAAATAAAAACTCTTCATTTTAAAACATCCCCCACTTCCAAAACTCCCTCCCAACCATTTTTTGACTCTCTAAATCCCCATAATCACTAACATTAACCCCCATATCAATACCCACATCAATTCCCTAGATCCCATAATCCATTTATTGTCTCCAAAATCATTTTCCTTATTCATTCTCTTCCCCAAAGAGATTCCACATGTCCGAATTCGGTGTCCAAGTTGGGTTAGGAGTTTTTGCGGTCGATCACACACTCACCATTGTTGATTACTTGTAAGGTTTGCTTATTTCTCCCAAACTTTGGACATTTCATAGTTTCAATTTTAAATCACAACAATGAACTTGACCTTGGGTTGTAAATCATATATTTGAATGTTGAATTGTGGTTAGAAAAGACCTTGGAATGACAGTGAGTGTGTCGTAAATTTTAACCAACTAATTTAAGTAATCGGCAGATTGAAGTTTTTACTCAGGGTTCGTATGTTTCAGTTTGTAAAAAATGTGAAATTTGTGTCAACCTGTAACAACCCTCAAAATGAAGTAGGATAAAGTACAGTCTCACATGGGTTTATGCATTAATAACTTCTTAAAATAATGAAGAATAGCCTTTTTAGTTAGTTTTAAAGAGTTAGGAAGTCAAACGTCAAGGGACGACCAAGACGTTCGAAAACTAGTCTTTTACGTGTTGGTGTGTTCTAGTATGTTGTTCATGTTTTTATGTGTTGTTTGGAGTCAAAAATCAGTGGAGGTGACCCTTGTGTCTTAATAAATGTTTTTAGGGTCAAAACGTTCTGGTACAACTCCCGGGACCACCCTAAGGGTCCCTGAGGAGGACCCCAACCCTTGGCCAAACAAGCTGCCAAGACAGCTTGAAGTTGTTAATGGAGGGAGTGGCTTCGCGTCGCGGACCTACTCCACCAATGGCCAAAAATTCATTGAGCATCGCAGAGACACCACTGACTCTTCTGCCTCAAAATTTAATTTCCAAACACTTGCGGGAACACCTCCGTGTCGCAGACTTGTTTCCCGATGAAATATGCGAAAATAAAACTCAAGTTTGACTTGTTTAAAAGGTCCAACTAAGTGAGGGGTAGTTTGGGTACTTTGGGAAATTATTATAAACGATTATTCTACCTACTTCAGGATATTTTAAGTGGCTAAAACCCCAAAACCTAGAATTAGACCTGATTATCCAAATTGAACCTTCCCTCTCAAATAAATTCTCTCTCTAGAACTCCATGGAAGACATTGATGAAGCTTCAAGCTAGGGGATGGGTTCCTATTGATTTCTCTTCAAATTCCTAAGTGAAAATTAATCACAAAGGTATGGGGATTTTATCTTTGATTCTCCTTACAATCACAGAGCCAAATCAAAGTGATTTCAATGTTTTTCAAAAATACTAAAAACCCCAATTTCAATTCTAAGCTTGGGTTCTTGCATGAAATTATTTCAAATGATGATTTATGCTAATATTGATGGTGTTAAAATCAAAAACTCCATGAACCCTTGCATATCTTGAAATCCTAATTTTGGGTGTAAAGTGGGTCTATTGATTATGAGCTAATAATGTGATATTAATGTGTAGATTTTTATGGGCTATTGATTTATGTATTGTTCTATATTGAATTATGAGAAATTGATGGTCAATTGTGTTATATTGGATGTTGGCCTTGAATGTGGAATTGTGACCTAAGGTTTATGATGTTGATGAAGTTGTGAATAGATTATTGATTCTAGTATTATATATATATATATATATATATATATATATATATATATATATCTATATATATATGTTGTAGATGTTAGAATTGTGAGGTTTGATCCCTTTGAAAGTGGGGGAGGTGTTTACTTTTTAAGCATTTTGTGATCATGGCATTGTAGGCAAATTTGGATGATTGTTGTTTTGAGTAAGGTTGATTATATGATGGTAATGTGATATGATGTGAATTCTTCTATGGTCTAAGATCATGAAAGGTGACCTTGTGTAGAGACTTTATGTGTTATATTTGGTTGTTGTCTTCTTTGAATGAATTCTATTAAAGGTGAGGCTAGGATAGATTATGTTTACCTACTCTCACACCTAGTGAAGAATGAATGAAAAGAATGAAAGAATGTGTGAATGAATGAAAAGAGTGGGAGTTCATGCTAATGAATGAAAGTTGACTCTATGGTAAGGATAGTCTCATAAAGTACTCCTTTGAATGAATGGGGTTCCTAGATGAAAGGTTTTATCATCTTTAAATCCAAGAGCTTCCTTAATGAATGAATATGTGTTAGGATGAGTACTCCTTCGTGAGTTGAGTTGAGAGTACTTAGTAGCAATCCTTATCCCTAAATGAATGAATGTTGGGCTAGGATGGGTACTTCTTCGTGAGTTGAGATGAGAGTACTTAGTAGCAATCCTTATGCCTAAATGAATGAATGAAATGATTGTCCAACTCCGTGAGGGAGTAATGTCTAGCACCGGGAGGATATGAAGATGGGTGGATACTACTTCGTTAGTTGAGATGTGAGTATTTAGTAGCAACCCTTAAGATGGGTGCTCTTTCGTAAGTTGAGATGAGAGTAATTAGAAGCAATCCTTCTATCCCTTAACTATGTGCCCACATAGGACTAGCTGGTGGTCTCTATAACATAAAGGCTAAAAGAATGACCCTACCTTAGGCAAGTGGGGATCTCTATTCTAGTAAGGGTACTATCGGGTTTCCTGTCAAACTCCATGGTCTATGTCGGTTAAGGCTTTTCCCCCACATTAATGAATGAATGAACTAGGGTCTCTTAAGGGTGTATTATTTAGGATAGGTGGTGGAATGGGATATCATCTAAACATTGCACAAGTAGACATTTAAGGGAGATCTTCGTGTGTCTTAATAGTGATAATGAATGAATGAGTCTCTTTGGGCTAATTAATGAATACGTTCGTCTTTGAGCATGCTAATGTGAAAGTGAGTCATAATGAATTGAATGTAAGTGTTTATGCTGAATTGAATGTATGTGATGATCTTATGTCATTAGTGAATGAAGTTGTCTAAATGCATGAAGTGGAATCAACGATTTATGTTGAGATGTGAAGGGAGCTTGTCTTGTGTAGCCTTAAGGATCACTTGGGTGTGGTATGGAGAGGTAGTACAGGCTGACTCACCATGTCTAACTTAGGTGAGTCTTGGGATGACATTTGATCAGTGTTCTAGCTTGATGAAGTGAGTTGTTGGCTTATGTGCTTATATGTATTATGTGATTAATTGGTGAAGGTTGAGGTAAGCATGGTAAGTGTACTTTGTGTGACCTTAAGGTGGTGCCTTAGTGTGGGTGATGGTATGGGACGTTGCCCATACATTGCACAAATGTATTACTTAAGGGTTACTTAAGGTGGAGGTCCAAGGAAAGAAGGTAAAGGTAAATGGGTAATGTATATTTATACAGTATTGTGAAGCATATGACTTTGTATTGTTGGTTGTGAGTTGTAAGGTGCCTATTATGTTGATGTTCATGAGATTTTATCAAAATGGCATGAAGACATAACTTCCCAACAAATGTCCTTTTTAGCAAGTTTTGCATATCCTCATACTTAGTACATGTGTTGTACTAACCCCTTTCTTCTATTCTACTACAAACGTAGGTTGTGGTAACTAGGAGGGAATTTTGCTTTGGAGTTACTCGGATTGCTTCACTCTTCCAAGTCTTTGGTATGTCCTGAAGATTCGAGGACTATGTTTAGAAGTTTCTTAGTCATTGTAATAGTCAATTAAGTTTCATTTCATTTGTAAAGGGCCATCTCCCTTAGTACATTTTAAGTTCTTGTCTAAAATTGGCTAAAGAGACTTAGTAGTTCCTCTTGCGTATTGATGTTTTGAAATCTTGATGACTCTTGAATTCTTATGGTTTTATTGAATAAAACTTTTAAATTCACAGTGATTTATGACTATGCGATGAATGAATGCTAAGGCTTGTATGAGACCTCCGAAAGGTCGAATACAAATGTAACGACTAGGGGGTGCTCTCGGGTTGTTACAAACTTGGTATCAGAGCATAAGGTTTTAAATATTACTTTTAGGTTCAAAGTCTCGAAAGCCACGTCTAGTAGAATCTTGTTCATCGGTGTGAGTCACGACACATCTATGAGCGAGTGGCTATAGGACGATAGAAGTTTCACTCTCTTTCATTATTCTTGATGTCATGCCTTAAAATTTGGTCTATAAGTGTCCCTTTCCTAATCCGTTTCTTGAGTTTATAGGATATGAATACGAGGGCTAACTGGTGGAGAGCGGAAGAGGAGATAGATGATGGGGGTGTTCCTCCCCAAGGAATGTAAGGTGACCAAGCTCCTTTAGGTGGGAAAGAAAATGTGGTCCTGGTGGTTCCCCCGGATATGACTAATTGGGAGATTAGAGAGGCTTTTCTCTCCCTGGCCCGTGCCATGACTACTCAAGCAAATAGAGATGTGAGGCTTAGGGTGAATGCTATTGAGAGTACCGTGGCTTCAAGGTTAAGGGATTTCACAAGGATGAACCCTCCTACCTTCTTTGGTTCTAAGATAGATGAAGACCCACAAAACTTTATAGATGAGGTGTTTAAGATTGTGGATGCAATGGGAGTGACTCCTAGGGAGAATGTGGAGTTGGTTTCCTACCAAGTCAAGGATATAGCTCAAGTGTGGTTTGAGCAATGGAGGGATGAAAGACCCATAGGGGTTGACCCAATAGATTGGGGAGTATTGAAGATGGTCTTTCTTGATAGGTTTTTCCCCTTAGAGTTGAGGGAGCAAAAGTTGGTTGAGTTCATGAACCTACATCAAGGGATTATTAGTTTGAGGTAGAGAAAGTTAGTTGAGTTCATGAACCTACGTCAAGGGAATATGAGTGTGAATGAATACTCTCTCAAGTTTACCCAACTCTCTAAGTATGCTCCTACCTTGGTAGCAAATTCTAGGGCTAGAATGAATAAGTTTGTGATGGGGGTTTTCGGTTTGGTTGAAGAAGAGTGTCGTACGACCATGCTCTATCATGGTATGGATATCTCTAGGCATATCATTTATGCTCAACAACTTGAGGAGACGAAGCTAAGGAAAATGAATAAAGATATGAAGAGGGCTAGGCCGGATGAACAAAACCAATCTAGGTGTAAGAAGAAGTTCTATAACCAAGATTCTTGAATGGTCAATAATGATAGGTTGTCTAACCCTCAATCTCAAAGAGGGAATGATGGTGGTTCTACTTTTGAGAGGCCTAGGTGTGCTACTTGTGGAAAGGAACATTAGGGCAAGTGTCTTGCCGGTACAGATGGATGCTTTGGATGTGGGAGTAAGGGTCATAAGATGAGAGATTCAATTACACTTATGGCAAAAGGGAAAGATACCAATCAAGTTGATTGTTGGCGCAGATCCAAAAGCTCTTAAGAGGAACTGTTTCTATAAGCTCCAAGCTAACAAGGATAAGGGAATAAATGAAGGTAAGTCAATTTTGTTTTTTGTTTAATGATAACCTTAGATGGGTTTACCCTAAGTGGGGGATGATGAGTTGAGTAGTAAGGTTGTTGATATCCTTATATTTTCCTTCTATTCTTATTCAAGCTTGAAACAAAAAGTTCTTAGTAGCATGTTGGATGTTGGAGTCTTATGTGAATTGAGTATCCATATTCTCCTTATGATGTGCATATTTTAATTGAATTCTTGTTTAAATAAATAAATGAGTTTTCATGATTATGTCCCTCATGATTTATATGCATTTATGAAGAATTGTTTAAATTGCTCCATGAGATGCCTAGTTGAGCATGCCTTGATGTGATCTTGATGTTGCATGATTATTCTTTTGAGAGAAATAGTATGGTGAGCCTATAAATGTTGTAATGAGCATGATATGCTATGGAGAAGGAGGTTCATCCAAAGAAATGAGAAATGGTAAAGTTTTGTGCATATTGAGTGGTAGATGTTTTTCCTACTTCGTTGAATTTCATGAAAGTCTTGTTGTAAAGCTTCTTATGTGGAGTTGATGTTTCCTCCTTGATGTGTGCCATAGTAATGATATTACATGCTTGTTTTGGGCGGCTAGTTGAGTCATTTAGTCCTCGAAAGTGTTTCAAGTGTCATTCGAGGATGAATGTTCCTAAGTGGGGGATATTGTAACATCCCTCAAAATGAAGTAGGATAAAGTAGAGCCTCACATGGGTTTTATGCATTAATAACTTGTTAAAATAATGAAGAATAACCTTTTTAATCAGTTTTAAAGAGTTTGGAAGTTAAACGTCAAGGGATGACAAAGATATTCAGAAACTTGTCTTTTATGGTGTATTCTAGTATGTTGTTCATGTTTTTATGTGTTGTTTGGAGTCTAAAATCAGTGGAGGTGACCCTTGTGTCTAAATAAATGTTTTTAGGGTCAAAACATTCGGGTACGACTCCCACGGACCACCCTAAGGGGCCCCGAGGAGATCACCAACCCCTAGCCAAACAAGCTGCCAAGGCAGCTTGAAGTTGTTCATGGAGGGAGTGGCTCCGTGTCGCGGACCTGCTCCACCAATGGCCAAAAAGTTTCTTCGCGTTGCGGAAACACCTCGGACTCTTCTGCCTGAAAATTTAATTTCCAAACACTTGCGGGAACACCTCCGTGTCGCAGACTTGTTTCCCGATGAAATCTGCGAAAATAAAACTCAAGTTTGACTTGTTTAAAAGGTCCAACTAAGTGAGGGGTAGTTTGGGTACTTTGGGAAATTATTATAAACGGTTATTCTACCTACTTCAGGATATTTTAAGTGGCTAAAACCCCAAAACCTAGAATTAGACCTGATTATCCAAATTGAACCTTCCCTCTCAAATAAATTCTCTCTAGAACTCCATGGAAGACATTGATGAAGCTTCAAGCTAGGGGATGGGTTCCTATTGATTTCTCTTCAAATTCCTAAGTGAAAATTAATCACAAAGGTATGGGGATTTTATCTTTGATTCTCCTTACAATCACAGAGCCAAATCAAAGTGATTTCAATGTTTTTCAAAAACACTAAAAACCCCAATTTCAATTCTAAGCTTGGGTTCTTGCATGAAATTATTTCAAATGATGATTTATGCTAATATTGATGGTGTTAAAATCAAAAACTCCATGAACCCTTGCATATCTTGAAATCCTAATTTTGGGTGTAAAGTGGGTCTATAGATTATGAGCTAATAATGTGATATTAATGTGTAGATTTTTATGGGCTATTGATTTATGTATTGTTCTATATTGAATTATGAGAAATTGATGGTCAATTGTGTTATATTGGATGTTGGCTTTGAATGGGGAGTTGTGACCTAAGGTTTATGATGTTGATGAAGTTGTGAATAGATTATTGATTCTAGTATTTTTTTTATATATATATATATGTTGTAGATGTTAGAATTGTGAGGTTTGATCCCTTTGAAAGTGGGAAGGTGTTTACTTTATAAGCATGTTGTGATCATGTCCTTGTATGCAAAGTTGGATGATTGTTGTTTTGAGTAAGGTTGATTATATGAAGGTAATGTGATATGATGTGAATTCGTGTATGGTCTAAGATCATGAAAGGTGACCTTGTGTAGTATGTGTTATATTTGGTTGTTGTCTTCTTTGAATGACTTATAATGAAGGAGAGGCTAGGATAGATTATGTTTACCTACTCTCACACCTAGTGAAGAATGAATGAAGAGAATGAAAGAATGTGTGAATGAATGAAAAGAATGGGAGTTAATGCTAATGAATGAAAGTTGGGTCTATTGTAAGGATAGTCTCATAAAGTACCCCTTTGAATTAATGGGGTTCCTAGATGAAAGGTTTTCTTATCTTTGAATCCAAGAGCTTCCTCGATGAATTAATGTGGGTTAGGATGAGTACTCCTTCGTGAGTTGTGATGAGAGTACTTAGTAGCAATCCTTATCCCTAAATGAATGAGTGTTGGGCTAGGATGGGTACTCCTTCATGAATTGAGATGAGAGTACTTAGTAGCAAACTTTATCCCTAAATGAATGAATGAAATGATTGCCTAACTCCGAGAGGGATTAATGTCTAGCATTGAGAGGATATGAAGATGTGTGGATATGTCTTCGTTAGTTAAGATGTGAGTATTTAGTAGCAACCCTTAAGATGGGTGCTCTTTCGTAAGTTGAGATGAGAGTACTTAGAAGCAATCCTTCTATCCCTTCACTATGTGCCCACATAGGACTAGCTGGTGGTCTCTACAACATAAAGGCTAAAAGAATGACCCTACCTTAGGCAAGTGTGGATTCCTCATCCAGTAAGGGTACTATCGAGATTCCATGTCAAGCTCTATGGTCTATGTCTGTTGAGGCTATTCCCCCATATTAATGAATAAATGAACTAGGGTCTCTTAAGGGTGTACTACTTAGGATAGGTGGTGGAATGGGACATCATCTAGATATTGCACAAGTAGACATTTAAGGGAGATCTTGGTGTGTCTTAATAATGATAATGAATGAATGAGTCTCTTTGGGCTAATTAATGAAAGTGTTGGTCTTTGAGCATTCTAATCTGAAAGTGAGTCATAATGAATTGAATGTAAGTGCTTATGTTGAATTGAATGTATGTGATGATCTTATGTCATTAGTGAATGAAGTTGTCTAAATGCATTAAGTGGAATCAAAGATTTATGTTGAGATGTGAAGGGAGCTTGTCTTGTGTAGTCTTGAGGATCACTTGGGTGTGGTATGGAGAGGTAGTATGGGCTGCCTCTCCATGTCTTACTTAGGTGAGTCTTGGGATGACATTTGATGAGTGTTTTAGATTTATGAAGTGACTTGTTGGCTTATGTGCTTATATGTATTATGTGATTAATTGGTGAAGGTTGAGGTATGCATGGTAAGTGTACTTTGTGTGACCTTAAGGTGGTGCCTTAGTGTGGATGATGGTATGGGACATTGCCCATACATTGCACAAAGGTATTACTTAAGGGTTACTTAAGGTGGAGGTCCAAGGAAAGAAGGTAAAGGTAAAGGGGTTATGTATGTTTATAAGGTATTGTCAAGCATATGACTTTGTATTGTTGGTTGTGAGTTGTAAGGTGCCTATTATGTTGATGTTCATGAGATTTTATCAAAATGGCATGAAGACATAACTTCCCAACAAATGTCCTTTTTAGCAAGTTTTGCATATCCACGTACTTAGTACGTGTGTTGTACTAACCCCTTTCTTCTATTTTACTACAAATGTAGGTTGTGGTTACTAGGAAGGAATTGTGCTTTGGAGTTGCTTTGATTGCTTCACTCTTCCAGGTCTTTGGTATATCCTCAAGATTCGAGGACTATGTTTAGAAGTTTCTTAGTCATTGTAATAGACACTTAAGTTTCATTTCATTTGTCAAGGGCCGTGTCCCTTGGTACGTTTTAAGTTCTTGTCTAAGATTGGCTAAAGAGACTTAGTAGTTCTGTTTGCGTATTGATTTTTTCAAATGTTGATGACTCTTGAAGTCTTATGGTTTTATTGAATAAAAGTTTTAAATTCTTAGTGGTTTATGATCTATGCGATGAATGAATGCTAAGGCTTGTAGGAGACCTCCGAGAGGTTGAATACGAATGTAACGGCTAGGGGGTGCTCTCGGGTTGTTACAAACTTGGTATCAAAGCATATGATTTTGAAATATTACTTTTAGGTTCAAAGTCTTGAAAGCCACGTCTAGTAGAGTCTTGTTCATCGGTGTGAGTCGCGACACATCTTTGAGCAAGAGGCTATATGATGATAGAAGTTTCACTTTCTTTCATTATTCTTGATGTTGTGCCTTAGAGTTTTGTCTATAAGTGCCCTTTTCCTAATCCGTCTCTTCAGTTTATATGATATGAATACGAGGGCTAATCGGAGGAGAGCGGAAGAGGAGATCGATTATGGGGGAGTTCCTCCCCAAGGAATGCAAGGTGACCAAGCTCCTTTAGGTGGGCAAGAGAATATGGTTCTGGTGGTTCCCCCGGATATGACTAATGGGGAGATTAGAGAGGCTTTTCTCTCCATGGCCTGTGCCATGACTACTCAACCAAATGGAGATATGAGGCCTAGGGTGAATGCTATTGAGAGTACCGTGGATTCAAGGTTAAGGGATTTCATAAGGATGAACCCTCCTACCTTCTTTGGTTCTATGATAAATGAAGACCCACAAAACTTTATAGTTGAGGTGTTTAGGATTGTGGATGCAATGGGAGTGACTCCTAGGGAGAAGGTGGAGTTGGCTTCCTACCAACTCAAGGATATAGCTCATCTGTGGTTTGAGCAATGGAGGGATGAGAGACCCATAGAGGCTGACCCAATAGATTGGGGAGTGTTTAATACAACCTTTCTTGATAGGTTTTTCCCCTTAGAGTTGAGGGAGCAAAAGTTGGTTGAGTTCATGAACCTACATCGAGGGAATATGAGTTTGAGGGAGCAAAAGTTGGTTGAGTTCATGAACCTACGTCAAGGGAATATGAGTGTGAATGAATACTCTCTCAAGTTTACCCAACTCTCTAAGTATGCTCATACCTTGGTAGCAAATTCTAGGGCTAGAATGAATAAGTTTGGGATGGGGATTTCCGGTTTGGTTGAAGAAAAGTGTTGTACGGCCATGCTCCATCATGATATGGATATCTCTAGCCATATGGTTTGTGGTCAACAACTTGAGGAGATGAAGCTAAGGAAGATGAATAGAGATATGAATTGGGCTAGGCCGGATGAACAAAACCATTCTAGGTGTAAGAAGAGGTTCTATAACCAAGATTCTTCACTGGTCAACAATGATAGGGTGTCTAACCCTCAACCTCAAAGAGGGAATGGAGGTGGTTCTACTTTTGAGAGGCCTAGGTGTGCTACTTGTGGAAAGGAGCATTTGGGTAAGTGTCTTGCCAGTATAGATGGATGCTTTGGATGTGTGAGTAAGGGTTATAAGATGAGAGACTGCCCTAAACTTAAGGCAAAAGGGAAAGAGACCAATCAAGTTGCTCATGATGGCCTGGATCCAAATGCTCCTTAGAGGAACTGTTTCTATATGCTTCAAGCTAACAAGGATAAGGGAATAAATGAAGGTAAGTCAATTTTGTTTGTTGTTTGATGATAACCTTAGATGGGTTTACCCTAAGTGGGGAATGATGAGTTGAGTAGTAAGGTTGTTGATATCCTTATATTTTCTTTCTATTCTAATTCAAGCTTGAAACAAAGAGTTCTTAGTAGCATGTTGCATGTTGGAGTCTTATGTGAATTGAGTTTCCATATCCTCCTTATGATGTGCATTTTAGTAGAATTCTTGTTTAAGTAATGATTATATCCCTCATGATTTATATGCATTTATGAAGAATTGTTTAAATTGCTCTATGAGATGCCTAGTTGAGCATGCCTTGATGTGATCTTGATGTTGCATGATTATGCTTTTGAGAGAAATAGTATGGTGAGGCTATAAATGTTGTAATGAGCATGATCTGCCATGGAGAAGGAAAGTTCATCCAAAGAAATGAGAAATGGTAAAGTTTTGTGAATATTGAGTGGTAGATGTTATTCCTACTTCCTTGAATTTCATGAAAGTCTTGTTGTAAAGCTTTTTATGTGGAGTTGATGTTTCCTCCTTGATGTGTGCCATAGTAATAATATTACATGCTTGTTGTGAGCGGCTAGTTGGGTCATTGAGTCCTCGGAAGTGTTTCAAGTGTCATTCGAGGACGAATGTTCATAAGTGGGGGATATTGTAACACCCCTCAAAATGAAGTAGGATAAAGTAGAGCCTCACATGGGTTTTATGCATTAATAACTTGTTAAAATAATGAAGAATAACCTTTTTAATCAGTTTTAAAGAGTTTGGAAGTCAAACGTCAAGGGATGTCAAAGACATTCAGAAACTATTCTTTTATGGTGTGTTCTGGTATGTTGTTCATGTTTTTTGTGTTGTTTGGAGTCTAAAATCAGTGGACGGGACCCTTGTGTCTAAATAAATGTTTTTAGGGTCAAAACATTCGGGTACGACTCCACGGGACCACCCTAAGGGTCCCCGAGGAGGACACCAACCCTTGGCCAAACAAGCTGCCAAGGCAGCTTGAAGTTGTTCATGGAGGGAGTGACTCCGCGTCGCGGACCTGCTCCACCAATGGCCAAAAAGTTGTTCCGCGTTGCAGAAACACCTCGGACTCTTCTGCCTCAAAATTTAATTTCCAAACACTTGTGGGAACACCTCCACGTCGCGGACTTGTTTCCCGATGAAATCTGCGAAAATAAAACTCAAGTTTGACTTGTTTAAAAGGTCCAACTAAGTGAGGGGTAGTTTGGGTACTTTGGGAAATTATTATAAACGGTTATTCTACCTATTCTAGGATATTTTAAGTGGCTAAAACACCAAAACCTAGAATTAGACCTCATTATCCAAATTGACCTTCCCTCTCAAATATATTATCTCTCTAGAACTCCATGAAAGACATTGATGAAGCTTGAAGCTAGGGGATGAGTTCCTATTGATTTCTCTTTAAATTCTTAAGTGAAAATTAATCACAAAGGTATGGGGATTTTATCTTTGATTCTGCTTTCAATCAAAGAGCCAAATCAAAGTGATTTTAATGTTTTTCAAAATTACTAAAAACCCCAATTTCAATTCTAAGCTTGGGTTCTTACATGAAAGTATTTCAAATGATGATTTATGCTAATATTAATGGTCTTAAAATAAAAAATTTCCATGAACCATTGCATATCTTGAAATCCTAATTTTGTGTCTAAAGTGGGTCTATTGATTATGAGCTAATAATGTGATATTAATGTGTAGATTGTTATGGGCTATTGATTTATGTATTGTTCTATATTGAATTATGAGAAATTGATGGTCAATTGTGTTATATTGGATGTTGGCCTTGAATGGGGAATTGTGACCTAAGGTTTATTATGATGATGAAGTTGTGAATAGATTATTGATTCTCGTATTTTATATATATATATATGTTGTAGCTGTTACAATTGTGAGGTTTGATCCCTTTGAAAGTGGGAAGGTGTTTACTTTATAAGCATGTTGTGATCATGGCCTTGTATGCAAAGTTGGATGATTGTTGTTTTGAGTAAGGTTGATTATATGAAGGTAATGTGATATGATGTGAATTCGTGTATGGTCTAAGATCATGAAAGGTGACCTTGTGTAGAGACTTTATGCGTTATAATTGGTTGTTGTCTTTTTTGAATGACTTATAATGAAGGTGAGGCTAGGATAGACTATGTTTACCTACTCTCACACCTAGTGAAGAATGAATGAAAACAATGAAAAAATGTGTGAATGAATGAAAAGAGTGGGAGTTAATTCTAATGAATGAAAGTTAAGTCTATTGTAAGGATAGTCTCATAAAGTACTCCTTTGAATGAATGGGGTTCCTAGATGAAAGGTTTTCTCATCTTTAAATCCAAAAGCTTCATTAATGAATGAATATGGGTTAGGCTGAGTACTCCTTCGTGAGTTAAGATGAGAGTACTTAGTAGCAATCTTTATCCCTAAATGAATGAATGTTGGGCTAGGATGGGTACTCCTTCGTGAGTTGAGATGAGAGTACTTAGTTGCAATCCTTATCCCTAAATGAGTGAATGAAATGAATGTCCAACTCCGTGAGGGAGTAATTTCTAGCACCGAGAGGATATGAAGATGGGTGGATACTCCTTCGTTAGTTGAGATGTGAGTATTTAGTAGAAACCCTTAAGATGGATGCTCCTTCGTAAGTTCAGATGAGAGTACTTAGTAGCAATCCTTCTATCCCTTAACTATGTGCCCTCATAGGACTAGCTAGTGGTCTCTACAACACAATGGCTAAAAGAATGACCCTACCTTAGGCAAGTGGGAATCCCTCATCCAGTAAGGGTACTACCAGGATTCCATGTCAAGCTCCATGGTCTATGTCGGTTAAGGATCCTCCCCCACATAAATGAATGAATGAACGAGGGTCTCTTAAGGGTGTACAACTTAGGATAGGTGGTGGAATGGGGCATCATCTAGACATTGCATAAGTAGACATTTAAGGGAGATCTTTGTGTGTCTTAATAATGATAATGAATGAAAGAATGAGTCTCTTTGGGCTAATTAATGAAAGCGTTGGTCTTTGAGCATGCTAATGTGAAAGTGAGTCATAATGTGACTGTAAGTGCTTATGTTGAATTGAATGTATGTCATGATCTTATGTCATTAGTGAATGAAGTTGTCTAAATGCATTAAGTTGAATCAACGATTTATGTTGAGATGTAAAGGGAGCTTGTCTTGTGTAGCCTTAAGGATCACTTGGGTGTGGTATGGAGAGGTAGTATGGGATGCCTCACCATGTCTTACTTAGGTGAGTCTTGGGATGCCATTTGATGAGTGTTCTAGCTTTATGAAGTGACTTGTTCGCTTATGTGCATATGTGTATTATGTGATTAATTGGTGAAGGTTGAGGTATGCATGGTAAGTGTACTTTGTGTGACCTTAAGGTGGTGCCTTGGTGTGGGTGATGGTATGGGACGTTGCCCATACATTGCACAAAAGTTATTACTTAAGGGTTACTTAAGGTGGAGGTCCAAGGCAAGAAGGTAAAGGTAAATGGGTTATGTATGTTTATGAGGTATTGTGAATCATATGAGTTTGTATTGGTGGTTGTGAGTTGTAAGGTGCCTATTATGTTGATGTTCATGAGATTTTATCAAAATGGCATGAAAACATAACTTCCAAATAAATGTCCTGTTTAGCATGTTTTGCATATCCTGATACTTAGTACGTGTGTTGTACTAACCCCTTTCTTCTATTTTACTACAAATGTAGGTTGTGGTAACTAGGAGGGGATTGTGCTTTGGAGTTGCTTGGATTGCTTCACTCTTCCAAGTCTTTGGTATGTCCTTAAGATTCGAGGACTATGCTTAGAAGTTTCTTAGTCATTGTAATAGACATTTAAGTTTCATTTCATTTGTAAAGGGCCGTGTCCCTTAGTACGTTTTAAGTTCTTGTCTAAGATTGGCTAAAGAGACTTAGTATTTTCGTTTGCATATTGATGTTTTCAAATGTTGATGACTCTTGAAGTCTTATGGTTTTATTGAATAAAAGTTTTAAATTCTTAGTGATTTTATGATCTATGCGATGAATGAATGCTAAGGCTTGTATGAGACCTCCGAGAGGTCGAATACGTATGTAACGGCTACGGGGTGTTCTCGGGTCAGTACACAACGAAACCCTAAGGATGATTAACTACCATATTATATGTTGAAATGCATGTATAGGCCAAGTTTGTTTGTGTAATTGTTAAAAACAGGCATGAAGTGGGAGTCAAGTTCTGAAACCTAGCACATAACTGACCCCTGACTCCAACCCACAGACCGTAGGTCGGGGTCCGTCAGTTGCACACAAATTTTTGACCAAGTGTAGAACTACAGTGTGGACTATGGTCCGTCGTTCCATCGACGGACCGTTCTACACATCCGTGGTTCCTACATCAGAGACCGAATTTTGGTTACTCTGACCTATGAAGGGGACCCACAGACCGTCGTTCCACCATAGGTCGACAATACATCTACTGTCTAGAATTATTTCATTTTTGGTTTGGGTCCGTTTCTTGTTCTAAAATTCTTCCATGTGTTTTATTACCTTTTTTTCGTACTAACTAAGCTTCCATAGGTACCATGGCCCCGAAGCAACTCCCATTTACGCCGCAAAGGGCAAGTCCATATCCATAGCTCATTCTCGACGTCTCATCAATGAGGATGATGAGGAATACATTCCTCCAGCCACTAGAACATACCCTACTTATCCCCTCATTACGAGTAACCGAGCCCAGTAGGTGAGCTCTGACAAGGTCACAGCCCCTAGTCTGAGGAGGGGGCCACACCGATCGAATCACAGGCTGGCTCAGAATCACCATCCAGCTCTAGCTCAAGCGAAAGCACTTTCTCCTCTTTTGAACCTGATAGTACGAGCGACATTCCAGTGCCCCCAATTCTGAGCCTGCACCAGTTGCTACACAGCCAAACAAGTGATGTGTGATTGGCCAATATCAGATATACACCGATGCTCGCATGTTGAATGAGCACGAGAAGATGACCAAACTTGTCAATAAGGAGCGTCGTGTTCTCACAGACAGCCTCTACACAACTCCAGTCATCCACAAGCTTTTTCAGAGGCACAGATGTGAGTGGATGGAACAGAGCCTATGGGCGTATAACAAAGAGATAGTTCGGGAGTTCTACGCTTCCTATGCCACAACCATCAAGAATTCTATCTCCCAATGAGCCAAGCCCAATGCTCAGCCCCCACTTGAGTCCACCTTAGTGCGAGGATTTCCAGTTGATATATCAGAGGTCACCCTCCGCAGGTTTATCTATGGCCCAGACCACACTCTGCCCATCAATACAACAAAGTTCAACTATAGGATGGGTATCATTCAGAGTGGGGAATTTCAGAGGAACGACAAGCACATGAAGTCGCTTTTGAGGTGGCTAGCACAACATCTTGCTACAGACGGAGAGCACGCTGAGTGGGTTGGTACTCCTAGCCTGGGCATTAGGAAGGCTACACTAATCTTCGTTGCGAAGTTCTTCTGGGTCCTAGTGCGAAATAGACTGTTCTCGACTTAAGCGGACACTTTGGTCACATTGGACTGGGTCGTGATGGTTGCAACCATGGTAGCAGGTTTTGAGATAGATTTTACCCGCGTCCTGATTACGGAGATCCAGGAGAGGGCCTTCAAGGCCATTACCACCTTACCTTTCCGGTGTCTGATCTTCCAGCTATGGAGGTATGCGTCTATTCTAGTGTGGCATTGTGAAAGGTTGCTTAATACATACAAGACTCTGGATATCGGCCTTATTCTGTATGATTCCAATTTAGCTGCACCTCGTAGGGAGCCACAAGTTGAGGTACCAACGTTGGAAGATGATTTTGCTGCGGATGTTGAGCAGATGCAGGTTGATGACACTACCCCTCCAACCCCTATAGCAGATGCCCAGGCTCCTCCGTCTTCGGCCAGTAGTCAAGCCCCTAGCTCCTCTAGAGCCACTCCCACATTTAAATACTTGTCTCAAAAATAGTTTGACTAAACAAATATAATAGTGAGTTAAGTTTAAGTCTGAATCATATTCGTCATGGGATCGACCCCAACCTACAAGTTGGGTTCTTTACTTGATAACGATTGCTTATACTTCTTTAGGGAGGTGTAATTTGAGTGTATCAAATTTTGGTGCCGCTGATGGCCATTCTGCTTCAGCATATGAAGCCATGGATGCAACGATCTATTGCGGAGTCTAAGGCGAGGATGACTCAAATGATGGATCATAAGGTTCAGGTTGTTAATAAGCGCCTGGATTCCCTTGAACTCAATGTCTTAGAGAGGCCGCCAACACCGACCATTGATGTAACCACTTTCCAGCAGGAGTTGGCTAGCCTCCGTGCTGATGTTTCTGCACTCCTAGACCCCCAAAAACTGAGCCATAGTCTGCCCCTACGGCATCGGATGATGAGGCGGTGATGACTTCCCTATTCGGCGATGCTATGCTACCACCTGATTCTTCTCATGCTGCTGTGAAGCGCTACCGCTCTGATCGTACTTCTGATGATGTTGAGGCTTAGAGATTGAGGAAGAAGGAGTGCCATCAGTTAGAGGAGGCCACAAAGGCATCGTTATTGGATGAGGAGCTTAGACACCGTTGGGCCCGAGAGATAGGTGTTGGCCCATCTAGTAGTGTGAGCACTACTGAGAGTGCTGGGATAGTTGATGGGAGCGCTACTGATGGCGTTCCTAGTGTTGATCCAGCGGGCTCCAGAAAACCAGACCCACCAGTTTCTTGAGAGGTCTTCGGCGCATTTGCGCCACAGGTTTGCTTCATCCTTTGCTTTACTTTTGTTTTTTTTTTGCATTGCAGACAATTGCACCTTATTTTGTTGGGGGTGGGGTAAATGGATTGTGAGTGATATAGTGAAGTTTGAGTAACTCAACTCATAATCCTCTCTTGGGGATTTATTGCCTGTGTTCTTTTCCCCCCAAGAGACTGTTTTAATTTCTGTTGAATCGACATGTTTAAGAATGTATGTGTAGAAGTAAGTAGAAAAATGAAATAAAAAGCATGGAAAAAATGATTCCTGTCCAAAAAGTTTGAAATGTGCTAGATCTTTAGGCTTGATAAGTTGAATGTGTTGGATCTTAATATGACATGATAAGGAACCGATTTGACCTCTTGACTTGAGGTAAAACCTGAAATGGGTAATCAAATAATGTGATAATGAAACAATATGCCAAGTATGTGTGAGAAAAGCTTGAATGTTCATACAGTATGTGCCAATCTAGAACTTGCCCCGTTGGTCCTGCTAAGATAATCTAGGGTAGAAGTTGGTAAATGATCATAGGCCCTTGTTCAAATAAGTCCACTCAAGTCTAAAATGATCCAACCAAATCAAATAAATGTTCCGTTTGATCCAAATGTTTGTGCCTAATATAGACCATTTCTTTCAATTCACCTAACTCACCTTTCCTAAAATAATTGTTTTGGCCCCACTCCCTCCTTGGACATGTGTACCTTGACTTAGGCCAAAATCCTAAGTTGAGGGTGGCTTGTAACACCTCGGAAAACTAGTAGGTGAAACTAGAACCTTACATATGAGTTGTTGAGTTTGATATGGGGTTTTATGTTGTAAAATGATTTCCCAAGCTTAGGTTGAGGGGTTTAGGGGTTAAACGTCAACGTACGACTCCCCAAGGACCAACCAAAGGTCCTTGAGGAGGACCCCAAAGTCTAACCCCTAGGCTGCCCTAAGAACCCAAAAATTGCCAAATTTTCATGACCCACGGATAGGACCTATGGGGCGTAGGTCCCTCCATGCCTCGTGGGGAGGCTTCGTGAGTCAAGGGCCACAAATGAAGAGTTTCTAAACCCACCCAAGGACCGTAGGACAGGGCGTGACCCCACTCAAGGTCCGTGGGTCAAGGGGGCGTGAGTGGCACATTTAATCTGCCCAAGCTCGGCCAATTAAGGGGCAAGGTGGTAAATTCCTAGGTTGGTTAGTTTAGTTAGGGGTCATTTTATATTGATTATTTAGACTTAATTAAGACCTTTTCAACTATTAATTACCCCTTTACAACTCATAATTCCCAAAACCCAAAAATAGAATCCATCTCCTCTCCAAATAATTCTCTCTCTAGAAACCTCCATTGGAGAAGAAGAAGTCAAGGTTTGGAGCTCAAGAGTTCATCTTTTTTCTTCAATTTCGTGAGGAAATCTTCAATTAAGGTATGGTAGTTTTGACTCATGGTTAACTTTCCATCCATGAAGTCCTCAAACCTTCAATTTCAAAGTTAGAAACTCTCCAAAACTAAGGGTTTTCATTCTAGGTCATGGATTCTTTCTCAAAATGTTTTCAATGGTTTAATTATCATATATTAAGATTGAATTTATGTTTTATGATGGTTTTAAGATAAAACCCTCCATGAATCCATGATTTCCACATAACCCTAATTTAAGACTATGTGATGTGGGTGAATTGTAGTAAGATGAATGTTATGCAATTGTTCTTATAATGGTTTAGTTATTTGAATTATGTCATTATTCATGCCTAAATTGTATAAATTCTTGGTGTGTTGGTGAATTGTGATTCATGGCCTTGAAGGGCAATTTATGAATGTTGATGTATAGTCATGATGCTTATTTATATGCTTTGTGATTTCAATGAAAGTAATGTGATCATGACTATAATGCAATGGTGGTGTTGTTGAAATGTTATTCTCACATACACATACTCATGAATGAAGTTTCGATGGTTAAGTTAATGATGATGTATTGATTGAAAGGCTATTCTCAATTGTACTATAATGAATGATAATGACATGTTGTGAAAGGTCTTCCTCACAATATGGGGATTCTTAGTTGAAAGGCTATTATCATCTTTGAATCTATGAGCTATCTAATGAATGAATGTTGGGTTTAAGATGGATGTTCATCCATGAGTTGAGATGGGGTATCTAGTAGCAATCTCTATATCCCATTTTAATGAATTTTGGGTTTGAGATGGATGCTCATCCATGAGTTGAGGTGGAGTATCTATTAACAATCTCTTGTCCCATAACAATGAACTAAAGCAATGAATGTTAAGTACTCTGTGGGGAATAATGCTAAGCACCGAGTGGATATGGATTGAGATGGATGCTTATCCATGAGTTGAGGTGGGGTATCTAGTAGCAATCTCTTGAGATGGATGCTCATCCGTGATTTAAGGCGGGGTATCTAGTAGCAATCTCCCTATCCCCTAACTATGTGCCCACATAGGTTATTAGCTAGTGGATCCACCTAAGCTAAAATGTTAATGGTCCTACCTTAGGCAAGTAGGAATCCCTTATTTGGTGTGGGTAACATCGAGATTCCATGATTTTCTCATATGGTCTATGTCGGTTAAGGCTTACCCCCACAATGAATGATAATGAACTATGGCTTCTCAAGAATGCACTACTTAGTGTGGGTGGTAGTATGGGATGCAATCCATGCATTGCACAAGTAGGATTTGAGAGTAGCTAAGGTATGTTTCTCTAATGTCTTAATGTCTAAAGAAATGAATACGTTCCTAATGATGCTAATAAGAATGTTGACTTAAAGGCTTAATGTAATGATGGATGCTTACCTTGGAAATGTTATTATGAGTTACTTTCCTTGTCATGCCTTACTAAATGAGAATGCTCCTCATCCCTGATTATTGACTAAAGATGAGAATGACGAATGGTAAGAATGTTATGGTGACCTCAAAGTGGTACTTAGTATGAATGGTATTATGGGATGCCATTCATACATTACACAAGTATAACTTAGGGTTACTTTTATGGTGGTTCTGTTATGTTCTAATGACTTACATGATGAATATGCTTTTGGCTTACGTGTTTTTACTAAAGATGCATGATGATTCTCAAATTTGTTAAATGAATGGTTTTCAACCAAAATGTCCTTTTTAAGCATGATTTTTACGTGACTATCATACTTAGTACATATTTGTGCCAACCCATATTTCTTCTACATTCTTACAAAGTGTAGTTTCTAGATCTTAAGGTGACTTCTAGTGTTCAAAGCTTGGATTGATTCTTTCCAAATCTAGTTGGTGAGTCCTCATGGTTCGAGGACGTGAGTTGTCATTTTTAGTTTCTTTTATGGCATATTATGTTTCGGACTATGTTGAAGGGTTGTGACCCTATCTTTGATTCAAGTTGTATTAGATGGCCATGTTAGACAAGTTAGACTTCTACTATTTGTTTTTAAGTAAAGACTTCGATTGTATGGATTAAAAGTTTTAAATTCCCTACCATTTCTTATGTATTATGTTATGAATACTATGAGGCTGGTATTAGGCTGTTCAGAGTCTTGTACGCCGTGTCACGTCTGGGGTGTAGGCTCGGGTCGTAACATGGTTAATCGAAAACGTTACCTTGATCAACCCTGGTCCGACATCGGATATTGTGCACCTCAACTCATGCAAAATACATAAGTTGAGGGTGGCTATGAAAGAGGAAACCGAAAGAATAAGGGTATGAAAAAAGTTTTATCTTGAAGAAGAGAAAAAGAAAAGATAGAAGAAGATGTGACTTTGTGTAAAAGAAGCAAAAGATGGATAAAAAAAGTTCTGAAAAAAATAAAGAAAAATAAAGTGAAAGAAAAAGAAAAAAAGTGAAAAAATATATAACTAAAATTTTGAGCTATAAAGTCAAAAGTCACATATGTGTGAAAAGAGTCAAGGGAAAGAAAAGAAAATAAAAAGATGTCTAGAATTGGTTGAGAAAAGAGGTAAAAAGCCAATGTAATGTCAACGAGGGCAAAAAGTCACTAAAAAGTACCCAAATATATCCTACCTGAACCTAAGACTATGTTACAAGCTAAGAAAGTCATATAGGATCCTAGAAACTAGTTTGGAGAGTCTAAGTAGTGAAAATAAGGGCAAGCCTATGGTACTGAGCACAAACTGTACTTGAAGTCACTTCTGAGCATGAGTGTTGAATGAATCCTAAAAAAACTTGAAAGGCATATCTATTGTGTGTGAAAAAGGATTTCTTTTGAAGTGAGGGCACTAGTTACATTGTTGGAGAATTGATACCTTGGTGATTGTGAAAGGTGTAAGTTGTGATGTCTGTTGGTCGATCTATGTCATGTTTTGATCCGTATCAATTAGCTTGTTGAGTCTAAATGAAGAGATTTGTACTAAGGAAATGGGATGGATTGAAAAGGCCACATGATTACTTAAGTTTGTATGTCTGCTTCTACATAAGTGTCGTTTAGAGTTTTAGTGTGTCGCTTGAGGAAAAAAAACAAGTTTAAGTTAAGGGTGTTGATATAGTGTGATTTTATGGTATTTTTGATGCATTTGACATAGAAGTTATATGTGTCTAGGGCTATATTGTATTAGAAATAATGTGTTTTGTATCATGTTTGCAGGAAATAAGCTTGGAATATAGTTGATGGAGATGAGAGCTGAAGATATGCAGAAGGAGCCACCCACGGACCGTAGGTCCTTTGATAGACCGTCGTTGGACAGGCATAGATAGGAGCATCAGGGAATTCTGACCAAGTGTGGAACTACGGGGCAACTGATGGACCATAGGTCGACCCATGGGCCGTCCTGCACATCCATTGATGGATTCAGAGAGTTGAAGTTCCAGTACCAAATGAAAAATCCTAAGGGTGGAGCCACAGAAAGGGACCTACGGACCGTAGGTCGACCCACAATCCGTAGGTCGAGTCGTCACTTGAAGCCGCTTTCCAGACAACTTATTTCCTTATTTTGTTTTCTTTTTATTTAGGACATGTTTTCAATAAATAGGAGTTATAAACCTCGTTTGTGGCGGCTAGACAACATTGTATACTTTTAGTTTTTCTGTTTCTTTGGGAATTAACTTGCAAACTTAAACAATTTGATTTCCGGATTTCGTTTGTTAAGATTTTCATTTTGAAATTCAATTGGAGATTTCGGGTTTCTTCTACTCTAATCGTAAGTTAATGAATTCTTTTTATCAATATATGAATTGTGATCTTTCAAGCATGAGTAGCTAAATCCACAACTAGGGTTGTGGGAACCATGAGCAATTAACGAAGTATGAATAATAGTTAAGTAATTCTTGAATAGTATTTATGCATGTATTTTTAATTCTTTCGCTTAGAAGTCTTTTTAACGGTGCGCAATGTTAGAACTCGCCTCGTTGTTACTTGCCAGACCAAGGAGGTAGTTAATGAAAAAAGAATTAACAATAGAGATGTAACACCCCGACTTTTCAAAACGTCTAAATTAACTCGTATCTTCGTGGAAAGACAAGGAGGGTGGGTAATAAATTAAGAATGATGTGGTATGTCATATTTTAAGTGTTCAAGGGTTGTATCTAAAGTTTTGAAGTTAGAGAAGTGGCAAAATAAAAGTTGGCGAAAGTTATCGTAAGTTCCTTTTTAAAGATTTCTCTGAAATTTGGATCAAATGTCTTGGATGTTTTCTCCCAATATATAAAGATTTAGAAGACCTATCACCCATTAAATCGAAGGCCTATGAGTCTAGTTTGCAAGGCACAAAACTTTGTATCCAACCGACATCGGAGTAAAAAGTTATGAGAGTTTTACTACGGACTGCCGGGGCAGAATCCGAGACGGATAAAAAATGTAGTATGTCGGCTTACTCAACGTTTTAAGCCATGAAAACATTTCATTTCACTTCCAAACTAGAGAGAAAGCTTAAGAGAGGGTTCGTATGGAGTTCCTGCATGATAAAGGTTAGTTTTTGACGATTTCTACCATTAAACGTTGCCCCCGTGCCTAGAAACGTGATGTCTGCACGTGGCAATAGTTTTTCCCTTCTATTAGCTACGTTTCAAGCTATTTTTTAAAGATATAAATTTGTAGTTATTGGTGTTTCTTCAAGGTTTAAACATGGTTAATTAAGGTAATCATCTCGGGACTCTTTTATGATTGTTTTTATGAATTTCTATGGACGTTTCAACAAGTTGGGGCAACATGGAAAATCTGTCGATTTAAGATTAATTATGAACTGCTTATAGGTGCGTACCATATGTGTATATATAGTGTTTGTGAAGCTTAGGACATAAGGAAAAACTTTCATGAGGAACTACGGTCTTTTGAGTGTTCATTATAAAGGTATGTTAAGGTTATTCCCTTTGTTCAACATGTTTCCTTAGAGGTAGTTAATGTTGGTGATCTTGTAGATGTAATTGTGCGTGGTTGGCTGATTGAGTGGTTATAAACCCTCATTTTAGGAACTCATAATCTGTTAAGAACGACCCTAAGTTAGGAACAACTTGGAAATTATTCATATATATTGTTTATAGCTAAATTGCTCGCCTTTAGCCTATTCAATTGTTTGTTGTTGCTATTGGGGATATTGTGGTTAGTTATTAAGCTATGAACTTCTTTTGTGGGTTATGATGTTGTCTAATAGGACTATGTTATTTCCTAAGAGAGCTATGTGTTGCCCACGGGGTAATATTGATGCCAAAGAGTGTTATGTGTTGCCTATGGGGCTATTTTGAGGCCAACGAGGGCTATGTGTTGCCTACAGGGCTATGTTGATGCAAAAGAGGGCTATGTGCATCCCACAGAGTTATGATGTTGCCTAAGAGGGCTATGTACTGCCTACTGGGAAATATTGTTGCCAAAAAGGGCTATGCGACTTCTTACAAAGACAAGGGGCTACCGATAGGGGTATGTAGATTGATTTGGCACCTTCTGGGCTTATGGGGGCCTAGGTAGGTGGTATGTTGTTTGTACCTGCTGAGCTTATGGGGGCTTGGTTAAGTTGATGTTTGATCATTTTTGTATTTTTAGATTCAGTAGCGGGTTAGCATGCTTATCTAAAATTTTATTTCCTTGCGTGATTGCTTTTGGTATATTATAATACTTGCTCACTTAGTCTATAGCCTTCCATACTTTGTACATTATTTTTGACTAACGCCCCATTGCCTTAGGGGTGCTGCATTCATGCATGCAGGTCCCGACAGACGACCTAGTAGAACTCCTCAGTAGCAGGATTGACTTCTATCCGATTGGCTAGCCCCCTTTCCTCCGAAGCTGCCAAAGTTGGGAGGTTTGTTACCTTTTGTTGTATATATATTTATTGGTAGGCTAGTGCCCTGTCCCACCAATCTTTACTACTCTTAGAGGCTTGTAGACTAGTGTGTCGGGTGTATAGCTACGTTACGGCCATACTGGCCTAGGTTGTTGGTTTACTGAAGCTTGTGAGTTGTTCGATGTATTGTATTGATATATATCTGCTTTTAGTTTTGGTATAGATATCATGGTTGCCTCAACGGCTCAATCAGGACTTCTGTGCTATTTGGCTATTTATTTATATGATCTCCTGGGAGTAGCTGTTTCTTTTATAGATAAGTTGACAAGGGCCTTGCTGACTGAGGGCTTAGTTTTAAGCCGAGATATACTTGTTTGTTTTCTTGAATGCGTGTGGCTGCCATGCGCTAGTAGCAAATGGTTCAGCAGGGTCGGCTCGGGACTGAGTTTTGGCATTAGGAGCCAGTTGCACCCCTCGAGTTTGGGGCGTGACAAACTTCGTATCAGAGCAACGTCGTATCCTAGGGAGTGTGCAAGCCATTTCTAGTAGAGTATTGTTTATAAATGTGTTGTGCGTCACATTCGATAAGCAAGAAGCTACTGGTCATTTTAGAATGACTATCCTTCCTTTACTCACCTCGTGCTATAGAGCGGTGTCTGAAGGGTTGAGGTTTCTGGCTTAAAATTGATACTTCTATGCAGATAGAGATGACTGACACCAGACATACCACAACTAGCCAGGGGCTAGATACAGCTGCAGGCGAGGGTACCGGCAAGGTACCACAGGTGGAGGTAGCCCGTTGTGAGACCCGGGGGAGACATCTTCTCAGCCTCCTATAGCTTCTCCATCACTTCAGGAGCCTCCGAGGGCTACTAGAGTTCCTGCTCCACCAGCAGTACCACCTCTAGTTCCTCTTGTTCCATCTGATCATCATTTCAAGAGTGCAGTATGTATGTTAGAATAGTTAGTAGCTGCACAACGCCAACCAGTTGCGCCAGATGTTGCCAGACATTCTGAAGGGCCTAGAAGTTCGAGAGTTCGTGAATTTCTTACCTTGAATCCTTCACAATTTACAGGGACAGATCGCAGAGACGACCCTTAACACTTTGTTGATCAGCTTCTTAGGATTTTTAGAGTCATGCATGACTCAACGACTGAGTCAGTTAAGTTAGCAGCATTTCGATTACACGATGTTGCAGTACTGTGGTACTAGAGTTGGGAGAGATCTAGGGGAAAAGATAATCTCTACCCACTTGGGATAGCTTTATAAAAGCTTTCATAGATCACTATTTTCCTCAAGAGATTAGGGATGGCTGAGTGGACCAGTTTCTGAACCTCCGATAGGGCAGCTTGAGTGTCAAAGAGTACGGGATGAGATTTGATTCACTGGCTAGATATGCAACAACATTTGTTGATACAATGCATGATAGGTTGCGTAGATTTGTGGGAGGGCTCGACTCAGACTATATCGACATTTTTTCTACCGCTGCACTAAATGATAATATGGATATCTCGTGAATTTAGGCTTTTGCATAAGGCATAGAGGATCGCCGACATTTACAGTATATGTGTGAGAGGGTCGAGAGAGAGACAGAAGAAGGCTAGGCCCGCTGGTTCACAGGGAGAGTTTCAGGGTGGTCCCAGACCCTGGTATTCTATTAGGCCACCAAGACCTCCACCACAATAGTTCCAGGGTAGTGGATTTAATCATCAGGGACAGTTAGGCCCAAGTGAGGGTTCACGAGCATCAGGCTCTCAGCAGCAGAGGGGTTCAGGCCAGGCTAGGATAACCCCGCCGCGTTGCGCTACTTGCAGTAGGATGCATTTTTGGGAGGTGCAGACAGGGTTCCACATGTTGTTATTCTTGTGGAAAGGAGGGACATAGGTGGAGAAACTGCCCGACCATAGGTCATGGTGGTATAGGTCAGTCGACCAGGTTAGTAGTAGGTTCCTTCTCATCAGCACAGTCTACAGGGGGTGGACTCCAAACTTCAGCAGGTAGAGGTAGAGGCGGAGGCAGAGAGGGAGCATGTAGTTCTGGTAGTGGACAAAACCTTACATATTCACTAGCCGGCCGACAGGACTCAGAGTCATCACCAGATGTTGTGACAGGTACATTGATTGTTTGCTCCCATTATGTTTATGCTTTGATAGATCCTGGATCTACTTTGTCTTATGTTACTCCATTTATTAAGGGTAAGTTATGTATAGTAGTAGATTCATTAGATCGACCCTTTATTGTATCTACACCAGTTGGTGAGTTTATTGGTGCCATGAGAGTCTATCAAGGTTGCACGGTAGAAATTATCGACCACCAGACCTCTATAGATCTCGTAGAGTTAGAGATGGTCGATTTTGACATCATTATGGGTATGGATTGGTTAGTGTCTTGTTATGCTAATGTTGAGTGCCAGACAACGATTATTAGATTTCACTTTCGAGGAGAAGCAGTTCGGGAATGGACAGGCGATACAACAACACCAAAAGGTAGGTTTATTTCCTATCTTAAGGCGAGGAGGATGATTACCAAGGGTTGTATTTATCATCTTGTTCACGTTCATGATATATATGCAGAACCACTGGCTCTTTACTTTATTCCAATAGTTAATGAGTTTCGAGATGTATTTCCAGACGAGTTCCCTAGTATACCTCCAGAATGGGTAATTGATTTTGCTATCGATATGCTACCAGGTACACACCCATATCTATCCCTCCTTATAGAATGTCTCCTGTTGAGCTAAATGAGTTGAAGGATCAACTGAAATCTTGCTAGATAAAGGCTTTATTAGGCCTAGTGCTTCACCATGGGTGCGCCAGTGTTATTCATAAGGAAGAAAGATGGCTCACTAAGAATGTGTATCGATTACCGACAACTGAATAAGGCAACTATAAAGAATAAGTATCCCCTTCCGAGGATAGATGACTTGTTTGATCAGTTACAAGGTGCTAAGTGCTTCTCAAAGATTGATTTAAGATCAGGGTACCACCAGATACAAGTTCGGGGGAAAGACATTCCAAACACAACTTTTAGAACCAGATATGGACACTTTGAGTTCTTGGTAATGTCTTTTATATTAACTAATACCCCAGATGTGTTCATGGAGCTGATGAATAGTATATTCAGGCCATATCTAGACTTGTTTGTGATTGTATTTGTTGATGATATTTTTGTGTGTTCACGTTCAAAAGCTAAGATTGAAAATCATCTGCGAGCAGTCCTTCAGGTTCTTCGAGATCGAGAACTTTATGCAAAGTTTTATAAGTGTGAGTTCTGGTTAGACTCTATAGCTTTCTTAGGCCGTATGGTATCAGATGCAGGCATTCCGGCTGATACACAAAAGATTGAGGCCGTAAAGACTTGGCCCAAACCCATGACTCCGACTGAGCTTCATAGTTTCTTAGGGTTATCTGGGTACTACAGAAGGTTTGTAGAGGGGTTTTCTTCACTTTCAACCCCATTAATGAAGCTGACTAAAAAAATAGTTAAGTTCCAGTAGACTAAGGCTTGCGAGCATAGTTTCCAGGAGCTGAAGGATAGGTTGACATCAACACTAGTTCTAGCATTGCCAGAGGATTCAGAAGGCTATGCGGTGTATTGTTATGCTTCTGGTGTTGGGTTGGGATGTGTTCTAATGCAACATGGTAAGGTTATCGTATATGCTTCAATGCAGTTGTGAAAGCATGAGAAGAACTATTCGACCTACGATTTAGAGTTGGCTGCATTTGTGCATGTGTTAAAGATCTGGAGACATTATTTGTATGGTGTCCATGTTGACATCTTCACAGATCATAAAATGCTTCAATATATCTTTAGACAGAAGGAGTTAAATCTGTGACAGCGTCGATGGATTGAGTTATTGAAAGACTACAACGTGGATATTTTATATTATCTAGGAAACGCGAATGTGGTAGTCGATGCCCTCAGTCGAAGGTCTATGGGTAGTTTATCCTATTTAGGTGTTGCAAAGCGTGAGCTAGCGTGAGAGCTTCATCAGTTAGCTAGCTTGGGAGTCAGATTGTTAGAGGCAAAAGATAGTGGGGTAACAATTTAGGACATTGTCGTATCATCTCTAGTTGTAAAGGTAAAATCACGGCAACAAGAGGATGCTAGATTAGAGGAGCTTAGAGCCAAGGCTCAGGATCAACAGTCTTTAACATTTGATATAGCAGGAGATAGAGTCCTTAGATCTAGGGGTCGATTATATGTTCCAAATGTTGCAGGGCTTCGACATCGGATTATGGAAGAGGCACATCATTCTCGTTATTCTATTCACCCTGCTTCGACGAAGATGTACCATGATTAAGAAGATCTATTGGTAGCACGGGATGAAGAAGGACGTTGCTGAGTTTGTGGCACAGTGTCCTAACTACCAATAGGTGAAGTTTGAGCAATAAATGCCCACTGGGCTAGTTCAGGAGATAGCCATTCCTTTGTGGAAGTGGGAAGCAATTAATATGGATTTTATTACAGGGTGACCACGATCGCGTTGCAAGTTTGACTCTATTTGGATAATTGTTGATAGACAAACAAAATCAGCCCACTTCTTACCAGTCAGGGCTACTCTTACCACCAAAGACTATGCAAGGCTCTATATTAGAGATATTTTTAGGCTACTCGGTGTCCCAGTATCTATTATCTTTGATAGATGAGCACAATTTACTGCCAACTTCTGGAAGTCCTTCCAGAAAGGACTGGGGACATATGTTAATCTTAGTACAACCTTTCACCCCCATCGAATGGTTCGAGGTAGGTGAGTCAGGGTTGATTTGACCTGATTTAGTACAACAGTTAGTGGAACAGGTAAAGCTCATTCGGGAGAGGTTGCTAACAGCTCAAAGCCAACAAAAGTCATACTCAGATGTACGACGAAGGGACTTACAATTTTGTGTCGATGATTGGGTATTCTTAAAAGCCTCACTTATGAAGGGTGTTATGCGATTTAGAAAAATAGGCAAGCTTAGTCCAAGATTCGTTGGGCCATACCGGATCCTTCAGAGGGTAGGATGGGTGTCTTATGAGTTAGAATTGCCTTCGGGGCAAGAATATGTTCATCCAGTTTTCCATGTATCGATGCTACGAAAGTGCATAGGGGACCTTTCTTGGGTTGTCCCGATTGAGGATGTTCATATCACAGAGGAGTTGTCCTACGAGGAAACTCCAATTGCCATATTAGATCTGGCAAGTCCGTAAATTGAGGACCAAAGAGGTGGCTTTGGTTAAAGTATTGTGGAGAAACAAGAATAGAGAAGAGGGGACCTGGGAAGCTGAGGATGGCATGAGGTCCAAATATCCTCACTTGTTTCATACCCCAGGGTGATGGCATATCAGTGTATATTAGTACAATGAGGTTAGATACCAGTCTAATTTTTTAAATATTGTTGCTTATTATTAGTGTTGTTGTCGTTGTATATTTGCTCGTACTATTATTGTGGAGCTATAGTGCTTAGCTATTTATGTCATCCTGTGAGACGCCTAGGCTAGAATTTCTGTGTTTCATGTTCCTGGATAGTCACATTTACAAAGGTAATTCTGCCTAAATTTTTGAAACTCCTAAGGACTTAACCGCGTGACTCCAATATTTTTCATTCGAGGACGAATGTTTTTAAGGGGGGAAGGATGTAACACACCGACTTTTCAAAACGTCTAAATTAACTCATATCTTCGTGGAAAGACAATAAGGGTGGGTAATAAATTAAGAATGATGTGGTATGTCATATTTTAAGTGTTCAAGGGTTGTATCTCAAGTTTTGAAGTTAGATAAGTGGCAAAATAAAAGTTGACGAAAGTTATCGTAAGTTCCTTTTTAAAGATTTTTCTGAAATTTGGGTCAAATGTATTGGATGTTTTCTCCCAATATATAAAGATTTAGAAGGACTATTACCCATTAAATCGAATGCCTATGAGTCTATTTATCAATGCACAAAACTTCGTATCCAACCGACATCGGAGTAAAAAATTATGAGGGTTTTACTACTGACTGCTGGGGCAGAATCAGGGTCGGGTAAAAAATGTGGTATGTCGGCTTACTCAACGTTTTAAGCCATGAAAACATTTCATTTCACTTCCAAACCAGAGAGAAAGCTTCAGAGAGGGTTCCAATGAAGTTCTTGCACGATTAACGTTAGTTTTTGACGATTTCTACCATTAAACATTGCCCCCGTGCTTAGAAATGTGATCTATGCATGTGGCAATCGATTTTCCCTTCTATTAGCTGCATTTGGAGCTAGTTTTTGAAGATATAAATTTGTAGTTTTTGGTGTTTCTTCAAGGTTTAAACATGGTTAACTAAATTAATCATCTCGGGACTCTTTTATGATTGTTTTTATGAGTTTCTATGGACGTTTGGACAAGTTGGGGCAACATGGAAAATCTGCCGATTTAAGATTAATTATGAACTGTTTATAGGTGCGTACCAGCTGTGTATATATAATGTTTGTGAAGCTTAGGGCATAAGGAACAACCTTCCTGAACGAACTACAGTCTTTCGAGATTTCATTGGAAAGGTATGTTAATGTTATTTTGTTCGACATGTTTCCTTGGAGGTAGTTAATGTTGGTGATCATGTAGATGTAATTGTGAGTGGTTGGCTGATTGAGTGGTTATAAACCCTCATTTTAGGGACTCATAATCTATTAATAACGACCCTAAGTTAGGAACAACTTGGACATTATTCATATATATTGTTTGTAGCTAAATTGCTCGCCTTTAGCCTATTCAATTGTTTGTTGTCGCCCTTGGAGATGTTGTTGTTAGTTGTTGAGCTATGAACTGCCTATGTGTGCTATGTTGTTGTCTAATAGAACTATGTTATTACCAAAGAGAGTTATGTGTTGCCCACGAGGCTGTATTGATGCCAAAGAGTATTATGTGTTGCCTATGGGGCTATTTTGACACCAAAGAGGGCTATGTGTTGCCTACATGACTATGTTGATGCAAAAGAGGGCTATGTGCAGCCCATAGAGCTATGATGTTGCCTAAGAGGGCTATGTGCTGCCTACGGGGTAATATCGTTGCAAAAAAGGGCTATGCGACTTCTTACAAAGACAAGGGGCTACCGATAGGGGTATGTAGATTAATTTGACAAGGTAGGTTGTATGTTGTTTGTACCTGCGAGCTTATGGGGGCTTGGTTAGGTTGATGTTTGATCATTTTTGTATTTTTAGATTCAGTAGCAAGTTAGCATGGTGATCAAAATTTTTGATTTCCTTACGTGATTGCTTTTGGTATAGTATGATACTTACTCACTTAATCTATCGCCTTTCATATTCTATACATTATTTTGTACTAACGCCTCATTGCCTTGGGGGCGCTGCATTCATACATGCAGGTCCCAATAGACGACTAAGTAAAACTCCTCAACAGTAGGATTACTTCTATCCGATTGGCTAGCCCCTTTCCTCTGGAGCTGCCAGAGTTGGGATGTTTGTTACCTTTTGTTGTATATATCTTTATTGGTAGGATGGGGCCCTGTCCCACCAATCTTTACTACTCTTAGAGGCTTGCAGACTAGTGTGTGGGGGTGTATAGCTACGTTATGGCCATACTGGCCTAGGTTGTTGGTTTACTGAATCTTGTGAGCTGTTTGATGTATTGATATATACTTGCTTTTAGTTTTGGTATAGATATCATGGTGGCCTCGACCCAATCAGGACTTCTGTGAGTAGCTATTTCTTTTATAGATCAGTTGACAAGGGCCTTGCCTGTTGAGGGCTTTGTTTTAAGTCGAGATATATACTTGTTTGTTTTCTTGATTGTGTGTGGTTGCCATGATCTAGTAGCAAATGGTTCAGCAGGGTCGGCTCGGGCCTGAGCTTTGGCATTAGGAGCCAGTTGTGCCCCTCGAGTTTGGGGTGTGACAAGAGATTTAGTGGATACTATCTAATAGTCTAATGTCAATTGGAGTGAGGGTAAAAACTAAGCCATACATTGATGTGATGTCTAATATGGGGTAAAGGTTAGGGTTAGTAAAGCATACACCCATGGCCGGACCAAGGTGCGAGGTGAAATTTCCTACTTGGAGGACCAATCACTTAGGGATACCTAACTTACAAACTTTGCATATAAAACACTATGAAAGGATTACTATTATTTGGATTACTGCGCCAAAAGCTTATGAGGAACACATACACCCTAGTTTCTCTCTCATATTGATAACTTAAAGTTTGAATCCTGCTTGTTTGTTACTTAATCAACAACCTATTACTTACTTACAAAAACCCCCTCTTTAATTACTTGTCTCGAAAATAGTTTGACTAAACGGATATAACAATGAGTTAAGTTTAAGTTTGAACCATATTCCTCGTGGGATCGACCCCAACCTACAAGTTGGATTCTTTACTTGATAACGATCGCTTATACTTCTTTAGGGAGGTGTAATTTGAGTGTATCAGTTTGGCCGGTTATTACAAGAGATCTATTGAAGGATTTTCATCCATAGCTTCCCCATTAACCAAGTTGACTTAGAAGAAGGTCAAATTTTACTGGTCAGATGAGAGTAAGAAAAGCTTCTGAGAACTCAAGAATAGGTTGAATACAACTCCGGTCTTGACTCTACCAGATAGTTCAGATGGTTATGTGATTTATTGTGATGCATCTACTGTCGGTTGTGTGTTGATGCAGTGAGGTAAGGTCATCGATTATGCTTCTAGACAACTTAAGGTTCATGAGAAGAACTACCCGACTCATGACCTCGAGCTTGCATCTATAGTATTTTCCTTAAATATTTGGACACACTACTTGTATGATCTTCATGTTGATGTATTCATAGATCATAAGAGCCTCTAGCATATGTTCACCAGATAGAGTTGAATATTCATCAGAGGAGATGGCTTGAATTCCTCAAGGATTATGGCATGAATGTGTTGTACCATCCGGATAAGGCCAACGTAGTGGCCGATGCTCTCAGCAGGTTGTCCATGGGTAGTGTAGCACATGTTGAGGAAGAAAGGAAAGAGCTAGCCAAATATGTTCACCGACTTGCTCGCTTGAGAATTTTCCTTACTGATACATCAGATAGTGGGGTGATAGTTCAGAATGGATCAAAATCTTCATTGGTAGCGGAGGTCAAGGAAAAATAGGATAGTGATTCTATATTACTTCAGTTGTGCATTTCATCAGTACAAAGTTGAGGTTTTCTCTCAAGGGGGAGTTGGTGTGCTTCGTTACCAGGGTCGCTTATGTGTTCCTAATGTTGGTGAGTTGAGGCAGCAAATCCTTACAGAAGCTCATAACTCTAGGTATTCCATTCATCCAGGTGCCACTAAGACGTACCGTGATCTACTGGAAGTCTTTTGGTGGAGCGGCATGAATAGGGACATAGCAGACTTCGTGGCTAAGTGTCCTAATTTTCAACAGGTTAAGGTAGAACATCAGAAACAAGAAGGTATGACTCAGGATATTAACATTCCTATATGGAAGTGGAAAGTGATAAACATGGACTTCATTACGAGTTTACCTCGTACTCGCAGACAACATGACTCCTTTTGGGTGATAGTGGACAAAGTTACTAAGTCCACTCACTTCTTGTATGTCAAGATTATAGATTCAGCGGAGGACTACGCCAAACACTACATCTATGAGATATGCATGTTGCATGGGGTTCCCTTGTCTATCATCTTAGATAGAGGTCCTCAGTTTACTTCTCATTTCTGGAAATCGTTTCAGAAAGGTCTTGGTACCTAGGTAAATCTCAGTACAACATTTCATCCACAGAAAGATGGTCAGGCAGAGCGTACCATTCATACCTTAGAGGATATGTTAAGAGTTTGCATGATAGATTTCAAGGGTACTTGGTATGATAACCTACTTCTCATAGAGTTCGCCAATAATAATACCTTCCATTCCAGTATTCAGATGGCCCCTTGTAAGGTCCTATATGGGAATAGAAGTAGATCTCTGGTTGGTTGGTTCGAAGTAGCTGAAACAACCTTGGTTGGGCCAGATTCGGTTCATGAAGCTATGGAAAAAGTTCAGCTCATCAGAGATAGAATAAAGATAGCTCAGAGTCAATAGAAGTCCTATAAAAATGTGAGGAAAATGGACATAGAGTTCGAAATCCATGATTGGGTTTTCCTGAAGGTGTCATCTATGAAGGGGGTGATGAGATTTGGCAAGAAAGGAAAGGGTAGTCCCGGATATGTAGTGTCACGACCCAGAGGTACCCCCTAGATGTAACATTGCATATAGAACACCGAAGGACTCCATTGCAACGACCCTAAAAATGAACTAGTGAAACTAGAGCCTAACTAGTGAGTGTGTGAGTTTGTCTTTAAGTTTGATGGTGTTTTATTTTGTCCCGAGTCATGGTTGAGGGGTTTAGGGGTTAAATGTAAAGGTACGACTCCCCATGGACCACCCTAGGGATCCTTGAGGAGGACCCTAAGCCTAACCCCCAAGGCTGCCCCATTTGATGAAAGTTGGCCAAAGTTTGGTGACCTACGAAAGGGGTCTACGCCCTGTAGGTCCATCCACACCCCGTAGATGGCCTCCGTAGGTCAAGGGGCCCCAAACCAAGCCACAAGACCAATTGAAGGATGACTAGTACGGTCCGTCAACTCATCCACGGTCCGTGGATGGGGGTCCGTCAATTGGACATGGGTTGATGTCAAAGGACACGACCAAGCTAGGGGTGAGTTGCTAAATTCACCCCAAGTCTTTTTAAGTGCTTGGATGGTTATTTTGGGTTTATTTAGGTATTTTAAGAGTATTAAAACAATAAAATTCTATTTTAGATTTCATTCTTCAAATTTCCCCAAATCAAATCCCCTCTCTCTTAAAGTATCTTCTCTCTAGAACTCCATTGAAGACAAAGAGAAGAAAAAGACTTAGGGATTGAATAGGAAGGCTATTGGGTAGATTTTCGATGGATTCTTCAAGATAAAGGTATGGTGATCCTTCATCTAGGGTTAGATTTCACCCTAGAATCAATTTCAAAGAAGTTTACAAGTTTCACAAAAACCCTAGGTTTTACTCAATCTCATGGGTTCTTGCATCAAACGTTTTCAAATGATAAGTTATGATTTAATTGGTGATTTAATGTGCAAATACTCTATGAACCCATAATTTCTCTAAATTCCTAAATTGTGCCTTATGAAGTGGGTTTGTTGATTATGTTGAACAGGCTATGGGGGATCTGGATCTAGCGTTGCAATTGGGGCCGCCGAGCCCAACAAAAGAGGCTCTCGAAAGAGAGCTTTCGACCTTTCTTTTTTCCTTTGGAAATAGGGAGGTTAGAAGGGATGTCTTGGAAGGGACAATAAGGAAACTCGACTTGAACAACGCGTCCCCAGAAAAGCTTTTTTTTTTAGGATCCGACAACTTCTACAGGAACTTTCCAACAGACCGGTTGCTGCTTCCACAGCTAAGAAGGCTTTATTGAAAGCTTTAAAAGAGTGGGAAAAAGGGGACGCATGAGCATTGGATAATGGAAACAAGGTAGAATTTCTCGGGACCTAGTGATCGATTCTTTTTCGTTTATATAGGTATGGTTGGGCAGTGACTCTACTCCTTGAAGTGAAGAATCAAAAGTCATCGTTCGTTAGACAAGGCTGACGTGCTGTGTATTTCTGGTGTTCTCGTGGAGAGAGGGATGCGGGAAAGTGGGGTCCTCTCACATGTGCTTACTTCCTTTTTAGAAGTCAGATTAGATTTCCAATTGGTTCTCAACAGAAGGGTTCCAAACCTATGGAAGGCGAGGCAGATTTAACGCTACGCCCTTCCCTTAGCGCCTACCTCTAGGTGGGGCTCACAACCAAAGGACGCACGGGGTGAAGTTGCCACCATGAACTAAGGATTGGAAGGGTTGAGGATAAAGTTTATTTTTCATTTCCAGGGTAGTTGGCAAGAGCTATAGCAGCTTATGATGCAGTTGATTCGGAAACATACGCCAGGGCGGTTGGGTGGGTAGTCAAATCAGGCCAACGATCCAACTCCGCTTTATACTAAGAGAGTGTGGTTGGGTCTTACTTCATTATAGGGCTAGTACACCGAGCAGCTTCAAATTCTGTTTTATCGATCCACAAAGCAAGCACACAAGGACTACTTAAATCTTTGGTCTGTCTATCATTTCCCATGTTGGGGTGACTCCTTATTTTAGGCATGAAGACCACTAGTTGAATTATTAAACTATTAAGACTAACTGAAAATAGGTACTACTCTTCTTTTTCCACTACTGATATTGACTGACCTGTTGATAGGATAGTAGGGAAAGTTGAGAGCATATTCGTAGAAAGAAAATAACCTTTTCAGGATGAGACTACGAGCCCTAATGGAGCCAATGAGAAAACAGTTGCAGGCCAGTGTAGGCTTGCTCCGCATAGGTTAGATCTGGGCCTTATATTGATATTCTTTTCAATTCATGTTTAAATTTCTTCGGTCCGGGGTACCGCACAATCCGTTTAGATCTATTTCAGTTACCAATGAAATAGAATATGGGGGACTCTAAGTCTAAGTGGTTAATTTGACGAGTCAATTCTCAATGCGATGCATCCGTGAAATGGGATAGAGATCTTCCCGAACTTAGTCCAGTCCTATTAAAGATTCCGGCGAATCAAGCAACTCTTATAGATAGATGGTATAGGAAGAAAGAACCACTAATAGCATTTGTAGCTGCTTCTTTCCGATCGATATACAAGCAGTTGGGCGTGAAGCTTTCTTCGTGAAAAAGCTCGTCCTTGTCAATATAGGAATGTCTTTCATTCTGCTTTTATTTATTTTTTGGAAATCTATCATTTTCCAAATTTTTTCATTGTATTTAGTACGATCTGACTTCACACCTCTCGCTTATCGGAACACCAACCCAATCTTTAAAGCTGAAGTGGGTTTAGGGAATGGAAGAACAAGAACATCTTCTTTACCACCAAAAATGGTAACATAAGACCCTTCTTTACTCATGCTTGTCATCTGCTCGTGAAAACCGTCCAGTCAAGTCTTTGTTCTTTTATTCTTAAATATGTGTGCTAACCAGATTCCCCATGCTATATGCGAGGTCAATAAAATTCTCTAGAGAGTGAGTTTCTAATCATAATGATCACCTAAAGTTGGATTTCCAGTTGTAGTTTTTAGTTTGGGGTGCCAATAGTAGCATAGTTGCTTAGTCGTCCTTCCTCTTACGTATTACAATAAAGGTGCATTGAATGCTGCCTTTAGCGGAAAATGGACTTAATGGACAAATAAGGGATAGGCAAGAATCTGTTATTGAACACTAGAGAACAGGCAGAAAGAGGTTCATCAGAGAGATAGGGAAAGCTTATAGAGGGGGGGTCTAACTACGACAAGTGAAGCCAGGTTTCCCTTTGTTCAATGTCTAGTGAAGAGAAAGGAATCTATACGGGAAGCGCTTACCAGCCCCTTTACTGATACCAAGGGTAAGCAGGAATTAGACCAATAGGGCACTGCTCTCCGCCTGTCGTAACAACAACAAAAGTCCATATTGGAATTTCATTACCTTATTACTTAAACCCTAAAATGGAGACATTGGTACAACAGGAGGCTCGAGAGACCTCGAGCGTAACATACGCTACCCTCAGAAAGACTTTAGCCACATCTTAACCCGAATGAGGCGATCAAGAAAGTTGTGGGCCTCGTTGTACATGCATACGATAGCTCACTGGAGCTTTTCGGGTCAAAAACCTGTTCGATGTCAGAACCGATCTCAAAACCCTAATATCACCGTCTTTAGAGAAAGGACTTTCTCTATATCTATATCTATGCAACTAGTTCTTTCACTTGCTTCAAAATCCATCCATCTTACTTACTCAAAAGCTTTGAATATTCTACTAGAAATCGTGCTTCTAACTTTGGGCACCTCTGACATAAACAGAAATAGCGTATATACAAGGCTTTCCCTTTCTCTCAAGCGTCTTAGTATTGGATCCGCTCTTCTGTTAACATGAAGATGAATTAGATTCTATTCAAATTATTTATTCTTAAGATAATCCCCCACCCAAAGCATTCTTAGGACCAACAAGCTCTCTCGAAAGAATTCTACTCTTTCTACTTTCGAGCTACACCGGGGGCAAAATCTTTTCCCCACTAAGACGTGCATCTTTATGGCTATATCGTCCTGAAGACGGATGCGACAGGAATAAGTGGCATTTGGAAGTGTTGCTGACTTAACATTTAGGTTTTGGCATAACAAAGCTTGCACTATCTTTTTGCACTTAGGCGCACAACGTGCCATTGGTAACGATTCTACTACGGTGCCACAAATTCGTAAGTTGATCCTAAGTAATCGTTGTTGTTCATTAGATTCTGGAGGAACTACTTCATTAGGATTGGGGAATTGCTGCGATTCTTCCTGAATAGCCTGGATTCTCCCGTCTAGAGTCACTTTGAAAGTATTACCTAAACTCTTTCGACTGAATATGATAAAGCCTATAAAACATAGAGCTACTATCATTTTTTCATTATAAATTGAGATCTTCTTCGAACTTGATGCACAAATAGATAAAATAGCAGCAAAATAACATCTTTCTAGCCTGCATATTCCTGGAACTCAATCTCATTTAGAAAGCCTGATCTATATCTTTCAGCAACTGAACAGGAAGTGTTTTAAAAATAAGAAAGGACTTAGCATCGGATGCGCTCGCCTAGCGAGAAAGGCCCTGACCATGCCAACTAAGTATCAAAAAGAAAGAAGAGAAAGAAAGGAGAAGAGAACTTCGTATTTTGGTAACTCTCTAGGAGTCATCTTTAACCTTGAATACTATTAATAGATTCTACAGCAATAGTCCCTTGGACTCGGAAAGTAATAACAAAAATAGCTAACTCAATAGCAGATTCTGCAGCTGCCACCATTGGAACCAATATAGCAAATGATTGACACATTATATCATTCGAAGAAATAGAAAATACCAAAAAGTTCTAATTCACAGCTAATAACATTGATTCAATTGGCATTGACATAATAGCAATATTTCATCTATTAAAGAGGATTCCCCGAATACCTGAAATAGAGATAATCATAGAAAATGTGAAATATTTGATAGGATCCATTTTGGGAACGTAGAATTTAAGAGAAATTCAAATGTGAAACAATACATCAGCTCTTCTACTTGAAATATCCTTCAATTATGAAAGAAATCTTATTTTTTATACTCATGTTTTCCCTTTCCATCGCGCTCCGCCGATTGTTGTGCTCGTGTCAACCAAGACCTCAAGTGTCATAAATTTGCCCTAGGGACATTGGGTTTGTTGGCATTATAGGCAGCTTTGCTGGCGAAACAGTTAATAATCATTTCGACCATCTCACTTGGTGATGGAAGTTCACCCAAGTTGTGGTTCCACAACCTTCAAACTAGGTGTGCCTTCTTCGATTCAATCAAGGGGCTAATCTGTTCGGCCAAGAGATCTTTTTGTTCTTTAATCTTGGCCCATTCAAGTTGATCCAAGGCTCTTTCGATCTCGAACCGATCCCTGGGTTCTTCTTCAGCCGCATGAAGGCCTGGTTCTGTCGAAGAGCTAACACCCCCCTCCAGTGCCCTCACCTGATCCTGAGCCAGAGGCTAAAATGAATTCTCTCTTTTCTTTTGTTCGCTTTTCGGTTGCCCTTCTTTTCTATTTGTTGCAGTAAATGAGACTGGGAGTTATATTTTCTTTATGACTTTCCCTTCGTTGATCGATCAACAATTCAGTTCTTTAGTAGGGAGTTGAGAGGGTTCGGACCAGGGTGATTTCGCGAGTAGATGGCCCGACATTCAAGCAATCAATCATTCTTTCTATCGGAGACTTCGAGACAGTAGAAGTCTGACCTTCCTATCTTCATCTATCCGGCTCAGGGACTCATTAGCGTGCTCTCTGCAAGTTGTGCTGGTTTTGTAGAGTAATGTCCCGCAAGAAAGGAGAGAGAGGCGGGCTTGGCGACAGACCGCGTAACGGCTCTTCCATTCCTTCTGTACTAGAGTTCGGTGGAGGAACCGTAAGAGAAAAATGGAAATCCGTGCTCTAACTTGACATATTCGTCTTAATCATATTCGACCCTATCTTTCTTCTCTAATTGATGATGCATATTGAACTTCAACCAATCTCACTTTCTCAAGAATTGTCTTCTAATAGACTAGCTTCCCCCGAGCTACCATCCTTCTAGCTAAAGAGACCATATCATCATGCCTAAAGGGACCGATAGAAGAAGTCTAAATGTAGTATATAGTAGTAGAGTGACCTTCTTCTTTATTTTTTAAATTCTAACTCCTAGCGAGGGCCCCTTCCGCCCTTTCTCTTTGCTAGGAAGTTCGCCCTTCCCTTTATGGAATCTATCTCGATGCTATATCCCCATGAACAGAACACAAAACCAATTTCGGCATTCGCAGCGTGCAAGGTAATTTATTGGATAGGTCAGTTTCTGTCTTCAGGATCGGTGGTACCATTACTAGTGTAGAAAGACTTAGAAAATCAATATTATATTAAATTGACTCCTGTATCGATCTACACATATTCCCTCAGAAATAAAGTAGTTATAGGGGCTTTATCCCTAAAAGCAAAGGCCAGGTAGGGGTCTCTTGGATAATAATATGATATATATTTCGCTAGAGGTAGAGCTCAGGCTTGTCCGCAGCAGGACTTATTGGGATTTTTAAGGTAGACCAAGCCCTAGATAAGGTGAATCTTACTTTAGAGAATTGGACTAAATTGAGTCTAAGTATACTTAAAGAAGAAAGAGGGAGCTAACAAACTCCTCGAATAGGGTGCAGGAAATCATGTTTTGAAACATGTAGCCTGAAAGAGGGGTTACCCGGTACCCTGTGCTTCTAGCATATTTGAACTCTTCACTTCCATAGCTCCGGGGTAAGATAGTCTTGATGAAGATACTTTGGACTAAAGGCCGTAAGAACTCGAGCTACTACTTCTAACTTAGAAGTCCTGAAATTCATGTATTTAGATTGAGTTATGATCTCAACCTATATTTAGAAGTTTTTGCCAAAGAGCTTGATCTAAGTAAGGATATGATTCTTTAGTCCTTATCCCGTCTCTGTGAATGAGTTGGTTTTAGAACCTAGGCTCAGATAGAACGTATAAGTAGGATTATTGGAATAGAAGCCCTTAGTGAGAGAGTTGAGAAGAGCCGAGGATTCCTCTGTTTTCAGGGATTCTTGACGTAGTTGCAATCCCATCTGGGTAATCAAACAATGGCAGGGATTCTATTCAAATGCCCTATATTCTGCACCGGTAAAATAGACTAGATAATCTTCTCATTCGGAGTTAAGGCAGTTTGAACTGAACCCCAGCTATTATTGAGATTGAGAGCTGTAAAGAGTCCGGAGATCAGTCATTCGACTTAGGATTCCCGTCCAACTTTAGATAAGGTAAGATAAGGTAGGAAAGCTACAAACCAGTCTTAATTCCTGCAGACTAAGATTCAGTTTCAAGTCCCAAGGGACTCAATCCAAACACTCATAGATTCTATCTACTGTGATGTTCCAACCCTGAAGTCACTTCCTTTAGAGTTGAGTTTAAAGTTACAACCTTTAGTAGACAAGCCGGAGTTAACTCATGATAACTCTTAGCCCTTACTTTCGATGAATGAGAAGTCTAGTTAGGTAGTGGAAACCCTGGGAAGTAAGGAAGTTCAAGTTAGAGAGCATATGAATATGATATAACATATGATGAGATTGGTCAATCTTTCTCATTGCTTGATTAAAGAATGCATTTTTTGGCTCTAGCATTCCTGTCATGAGACGTAGAAGCAAAAAAAGAAAAAAAGAGTGAATAGGGCTTATGGATCATCAAAACACTGGCTAAGAAAAAGTACGTAAGGGATACGCCTTCTAATTCTCATATCTTAAGCACGAGAGATTTCTTCCATTTCATCTATTTTGTCCGGATCCCACCTTTCTTCCAAAAAAGGGAAGGAGAAGGATCTTCTTCAGTGGATCCCTCTTGTTCCTGTTTAGTCCCCTTCATTTTGGAAGCTCTTTCTTTTTCTACATCTCTTTATTCCTCACTTTCCACCCTTTCTTCTATTTTTGAGGCTTTTTTCAGTTTCTTAGTAAGAATGGGTGAGGGTATTCTGCCTAAATAGTAGACACATGTAATAAATAAGAGAATACTAAATATCCGAGCCATAGAATTTCTCAATTCTAACACAAGGTACTTATTAGATCGAATGTACTTCTTAGATGTAGTAGAATGATTTTGCCGTATCCAGACTAATACCAATCCAAGCCATTTCATGAATAAAATGTGACCAATTAACCAACCAAGAAAGCACTTGTTACAAAAAAGATCTTGTTGTTGCATCGAAAGAGATGAATGTTGACTAATCTGGCTAACATTGAACTTGGTAAAATGAAATGGTTGAATAATTGAAAAATGAGATTATTCAGGAATACACATTGAATGCTGAGATTACGCATTGAATTTCTGGTAGTAGATCCAAAATCAAAAAAGTCTTTGTGATTGTTCCAGAAGAAATGAAACAAAATATATGGTAGAGCTAGAACAGTTATTGTATGAGGTCTACCTAATGCTAGATGCAGGGGCACATAATAGATCGATATGAACATCATGAGCTTCCCCATAATAAAACCAGTTGTTGTTGATACCTTTTTCTTAGTTCTTTCTTCCATAACCAGAGGTCGGAGAAAGAACAAATAAGAGGGCCCTATGGAGAATGTGGTCAGAAATCCATAATAGAGTCCGACCACAATGACTGAATTGATTATCTTCATGCATAAGGATCCTAGATTACCTAGTAGAAAAGATTGAAAAATAATCACAAACCTCGCCTAGCACCGAAAGAGATAGACTAGAAACGACATCTGTTATGTCAATGACACCAAAGGGATATTAAATGAATGGAATTGGGATATGGATGGCATATAATGAAATAGAGACACTTTGAGGTTCCCTCTGAAATGAGGGATATAAGAGAGCCACTACGAAGAAGTTTCGGGAGTTACGAAGGAAGCTTCGAGCTCATATTGTTCATGGGTTGAGAACGGGAAGTGAACTCTATGAGTTCGAATCCCAAGGAAGAAGCGAGAAGGAAAGATTGGTTGCATGTTTTCTGGGAGTAATGCCTCCTTTCTCTCTCCCGAAGGACTCAGTCTCTCGGGTATCTATTAACATATAGAGATCTTGCCTTTGTCGTTGCATAGAGTGATCTTCTTCAATCTCTGAGTTCGAAGGGTACAACAAGGGAAGGTCAAGGCTTTCCTCTCATTACTCTTTCCACGGCAAAGTTAGTATCTTAGCCCGAAGAGCAATGATTTCTTCCTCTGCGTTTGCTGCTATTGATTGTCTACTCCTATTGACTCTATTTGAGTAAGATTAGTAGGCAATAAGCTCACATCCGGCTCCATAGAAGTAAAGATCAGAGTCATCTTATCTTTACTACTCCCTAGAAGACAGAACTCTTAACGATGCTTTTAATAGCAATCTTTCGTACCCCATTCAATAGACTTTCTGGGAAAGATTAATAGAGTGACCAAGCTAAGACCTTAGACGAAGCGATTGTCCAACCAACCACGACAAGCAGCCCTGCACTAAGCAAGTCGTAGTCCCAACTTTTTTTCTCCTTCGATAGAGTTGGATTGGAAGAGTCAGCCTGCGGGGTAAGTCTTTTCATGTGTGCGCATTATTGTTGATTAGTCTAATTTTTCTGGAGTAAGAAATCCAATAGGGATTCCAAATCTACCATAACATAAAGAGAGGAGGTAGAGCAATAGCTTGGGTTGACCCTCTTAATGAAGATTGATCTGGCAGAAGAGAAGTAGATCCATTCAAGTCCAAAGCAAGGTGGAACGTCTCAATTCAATGTTGTGGTTGATGACCGTAGCAATAGTCAAAGGCACTGGAGGGAAGCCGCTTGGGAGGTGGCTTATGTTGTTGAAAGCCTAGCTCATCCTAGCATGGCATATATGTATCCCCTGATAATGATCATTCCTATTCAATATCATGAATAGGTATGCCTGTCAACCATTTCTATATGCAAGATGGAGGGCAACTTTGGTTTGGAGCTACTCCCATTAGGCTGATTTCTCCTCATCTTGTCGATATAGCGCATCTTATAGGGTGCCTTTCATCAAGTAAAGGCTCGCGATAACGCTCTTGTGGAACTAGGCTCTCTTAAGATCATGCGAAAGAGTTCGTTTTTACCGAGAAGATTGGCATGACTATTTCCATAAGTAAAAGAATGTATGAAGTCGGCCTGAGAAAAAGGAAAAAATTGACTTTTTGAAGTCAATAAAAGATCATATAATAAAGTGGCGGGTTAGATAGCAAGAGCAACTAGATCAGTAATGGAAAGGGTGGCTAAAATGGATGGATCTCTTTTACCCGAGGGTCTAACTGGATACCTTGAAAAGCTATCATGAGATCTCGTTGGCATGCCCTACCAAATGAAAAGGAAGTCGCAGGAGCAAGTTAAGAGTAAGAATTCCCCGACTCCGTTCCTATTTATTAGTCTTCTTTCTACTTCAATATCAACTTCGTTAGCTAACTAATTGATCCTCGCCCATTTTTGGCTGCCTGTTAGGAGGATTATGTTGGACTTATGCGATCTTGTTACAACGTTTTCTTTTTTACAGAGATTTCTGGTGAAAATTTCAATCTTAAAGCATGGGAGCTTCTTAAGATGTGCATGAACAAATGCAGGCACGACTTGTCGTCGAGACTCCTGCCCCAAATTAAGGGATTCAATGACTTGTGCACTAAAGCTCACGATGTGGATTCAAACAACTACTTCTCTTTATTGTCGTGAGCGGGTCTGTCGTCCTCCTCATTATAGTCCTTCTAGAATCTAGAGCATTTTGTCGAAATACATCCTGTCTTTTCACCTTAGTAGTCCTATGCATAGTCAGCACTATAGCCCCAATCATGGATACTAATAAAATAATACTAGAAACCAAAAACCAGACGAAATAGTAGCCCAATGTTTCCAAATTAGTTCAACTTCGTACCTTTCCGACATAAACTGTATATCACAGAGAGGTCATATTTCTTTGGGTTAGTAGTAATGGAATGCTTTCATTATATAAAATAAAGAGCTTCTCCCACCAAAAGATAAGTCCAATAATACCACTCACTGGTAAATAACTCAATACTTCTTCGTGAATCTCCACTATTTGAATATGGAACATCATAACAACGAATAGGAATGAAACGGCTATAGCTCATATATAAACTACTAGGAAGATCATAGCGAAGAAGTCGAGACCTAACAAAAGAAGTAAACCTGAAGTGTTGCGAAAGACTAGGATGAGAAATAAAATGGAATGTACCAGATTTTTAGCACGTACAACCATCAAACCAGAGACCAAAGCAAGGCTCGACAAAACGGAAAGTATGATAGTACGTCGTCCTTCCCTAAAATGGAACTTTCATGCTGGAGCAAGAACTAGCATGAAAGTCGATCTATTACGACCAATGCGGTTGTTCCTATTTCATTTTCTTCTTCCAAGCCCTTCTTAGAAAGCACTCATTGAGTTACGTACGGAATCTCAAATCTCTCTCGATGCCGAGAATTCTTTATGTGTCCAGGTCTATTAGAAGAGAAATTGGTCCATCTTTCTCGAGAGAGGCCGCCTTCTCTCAGGCTAGCAGTCTTCTACTTCTAGTTGAGTGCTCTATGAAGGGCTTCCCCCTTTCCTTGGCTCTGCTTGCTTGTCTACGCTCTGCCCCAACAAGTAATAATTGAAAAATGATGTTTCCTTTCCTTATAGTCAAGTGGCTTTCCACTCCTGCATTAAGATTGCAAACGAAAACTTGTCGTAAAAAAAAAGGCAATCAATTAGTAAAGAGAAAAAAATATGGAAATAGTGAATCAAGATCTAGATGGATCCCTATCTTTATCTCTATCCATGGAGATACCTATCTATATGGAGAGATATCTATCTATGAAACGACCTAGAGTATCCTCTATCCGGATAGATGTGTCCCTATGAGCGACTACACCGATCTTTATATGTTTTGGCCACATCCCTTTCCGCTCCGAAGAAGAAGGTTTGGATCTTTCAATCTTATGTCGTGAGGTATGTGACCTATGTTAGGTCCATAAGATACCACAACCTTTGGTGTTCTATGATTCACCTCCGAATAAAGAGTAGGTAGTTCAATCCTTTTTATTTTGATCTTTTTAGTAAACTGATGGGGGGTGCGGAGCAATAGGTCGAATTACTATATAAAGAAGAGTTGTAAACTATAGGACTTCTTGTTCGAGTAGGAATATTTTGGTTTTTCTCGTTCTTTCTCTTCGATAAGAATATTGATTTGATATAGAGATTCCTCTTCATTTTGTTGTGCTCAGCGAAAGAACTGCCTAAGCATACTTTTTCGGATCCAAACTTCTTTGATCTTTCTAAGTCTTCTTCCTGCATAGAAAAACACAATTGTTGCAAAGACCGGGATTTTAGTAGTAGGTGGCATCCCCTCTTAGTTTTGAGTTGGTGGAACCATTCTGTTTTAGTTCTTCTCCACAGGTGATCCAGGAATTTTCCTATTATTTTCTCAACTGATATTTCGATATAGAAGGATCTCTTTATTTCTTCATTGCGGGTTCTCGCATCATTTTCTTGAAAAGATATTATATCACCATGGGAGAGTTTAAAATGAGTAATGTTAACGATTTCATTATGCACACAAACCCTTCTATGACCTATCAGCTGCCTTGCTTGAGGAATAGTTTAACAAAAATGGAGACGAACCGGGATAACGTCCGATCTTGTTTTTGGATTGAGTAGAAAGGGGATATATGAAGTTCGTTCTCTTCCTCTGTGCATCTCTGTGATGGGTAAATCTCCATAAAAAAAAGGACAACTTTCGTGTAGTTTGTGATTGGATGTAACTGTTAAGATTTTCTCAAGAATAAATCTTTCTCTTAATAGATTTCTTCTTGTTCCTCAATCTTCCGAGAATACGACATTGTATTATTGGAAGTTCTCTATTCCAAACATTTCCTGAAAGTAGACGACAAGTTTTAAATCTTAATGCAGGCAAGACATATCTCGTTGAATCAGTCTTTTTCGCCACATCGCATAAAAGTCTTTCCTAATGATCTTCTTGGAGTCCCTCCTAAGAGAGAAATAGACTTCGGTATAGACATTCTTCTAGATACTCGTCCAATATCTACTCCGCTATATAGAATGGCTCCAGTAGAGTTGAAAGAGCTAAAAGAACTGTTGAAAAACCTCCTAGATAAAGGTTTTATCTGACCAAGTGTCTCACCTTGGGGTGCTCCAGTCTTATTTGTGTGAAAGAAAGATGGTTCCCTTGGGATGTGTAAAGATTATCGCCAGTTGAACAAGGTTACCATTAAGAATAAGTACCCTCTTCTGAGAATTGATGATCTCTTTGATCAACTTCAGGGTGCTTCTTTTTTCTTTAAGATAGACCTCAGATCAGGCTACCATCAGTTAAGGGTAAGGGAATGCAATATTCCAAATATAGCATTCAGGATCCGTTATGGTCATTATGAGTTCCTAGTCATCTCATTTGGTTTGACCAATGCTCCTGCAACATTAATGGACCCTATGAATAGAGTATTCAAACCTTATTTAGATATGTTTGTTATCATATTCATTGATGACATACTAATCTATTTGAGGAATGAAGAAGATCATGCTACTCATCTCAGAATAGTTCTCCAAACTCTAAAGGATAGAGAGTTGTATGCCAAGTTCTCTAAGTGTGAGTTTTGGCTTGAGTCTATGGCATTCTTAGGCCACTATATGTTATGAGAGGGAATTAATGTTTATACCCAGAAAATAGAGGCAGTGCAGAATTGGCCCAGACCCACATCTCCAACTGATATTAGGAGTTTCTTGGGTTTGGCTAGATATTATAGATGGTTTGTAGAGGGGTTCTCATATATTTCATCCCCATTGACCAAGTTAACTCAAAAAATAGTGAAATTTCAATTGTCTGAAGCTTGTGAGAAAAGCTTCCAAGAATTGAAAAAGAGGTTGACTACTTCCCGAGTATTGACCTTACTAGAAGGTACGCAAGACTTTGTTGTATATTGTGATGCATCTAGAGTTAGTTTGGGTTGTGCGTTAATGTAGAATGGCAAAGTTATAGCTTATGGCTCCAGACAATTAAAAGTTCATGAAATGAATTATCCAACCCATGATCTAGAGTTGGCTGCCATAGTATTTTCTTTGAAAATATGGTGCCTTAATCTTTATGGTGTTCATGTGGATGTGTTCACCGATCACAAGAGTCTTCAGTATGTGTTTACTCATAAAGAGCTTAATCTTAGACAAAGGAGGTGGTTAGAATTACGTAAGGATTATGCTATGAGTATTCTTTATAACCTAAGTAAGGCTAATGTTGTTGCTGATGCCTTGAGTAGATTTTCTATGGGTAGTACCGCCCATTTTTAGGAAGATAAGAGAGAGGGTTAACGAAAGATGTGCATAAACTTTCACGATTGGGAGTTCTTCTAATGGATTCCACAGAAGGAAGAGTAGTGGTGATGAATGGGGTTGAATCATCATTAGTGTCAGAAGTTAAAGAGAAGCAAGACCAAAACCCTATTTTGCTTAAATTAAAGGCAAACGTTCATAAGCAAAAAGTATTGGCTTTTGAACAAGGGGGAGATGGTGTATTGAGGTATCAAGGTAGGTTGTGTGTGCCAAGGGTGGATGAATTCCAAGGGTGGATCATGGAGGAAGCTCATAGCTCCTAATATTCTCTCCATCCGGGTTTCACAAAAAAGTGTCGTGATTTGAGAGAAGTTTATTGGTTGAGTAGCATGAAGAAAGCCATTGCCGAGTTTGTTGCTAAGTGTTAGAATTGACAACAAGTTAAAGTAGAGCACCAAAGGCCTGGTGGTATGGCTCATAATATAGAACTTCAGGAATGGAAGTCGGAGATGATCAATATGGACTTCATCAAAGGTTTACCGCGGTCTCGCAGGTAATATGATTCTATTTGGGTGATTGTTGATAGAATGACAAAATCAACCCACTTTTTGCCGGTAAGGACTACCCATTCGACAGAAGATTATGCTAAGTTATTTATTAAATCGGTGGTTAGACTTCATAGGGTGCCAATTTTGATTAATTCAGACAGAGGTGCACAATTTACTGAACAGTTCTAGAAATCTTTTCAAAAAGCCCTAGGTTTAAGGTAAACTTAAGTACTGTTTTTCATCCTCAGACAGATGGGCAAGTAGAGCGCACCATTCAGACCTTAGAGGATATGTTGATGGCTTGTGTGATTGATTTCAAGGGGGAATTGGGATGATCACTTACATCTCATTGAGTTCGCTTACAACAATAGTTACCACTCAAGCATCCAAATGGCTCCTTAGGAAGCTCTTTATGGGAGAAGATGCAGATCTCCTGTTGAATGGTTTGAAGTGGGTGAAGCAGGGTTGATAGGACCAAAATTAGTTCATCAAGCGATAGAGAAAGTGAAAGTCATTTAATAGAGGTTGAAAACGACACAGAGTCGTCAGAAATGCCACACTGATGTTTGGAGAAGGGAGTTAGAGTTTGAAGTAGATGATTGGGTATATTTGAAAGTTTCACCCATGAACGGTGTTATGAGATTTGGTAAGAAGGGGAAGCTTAGTTCTCGGTATATTGGTCCTTGCAGAATATCCAAGAGGATTGTCAATGTAGCTTATGAGTTAGAGCTACCACAAGAGTTAGCAGTAGTTCATCCGATATTTCATGTTTCCATGTTAAAGAAGTGCATGGGAGATCCTTCACTTATCATACCAACTGAAGATATTGGGATCAAGGATAGCTTATCTTATGAGGAGATTTCTGTTAAGATTCTATATCACCAAGTTGGCAAGTCAAGAACAAACGAAGTAGCACTAGTGAAAGTCCTTTGGAGGAACTTGTTTATTGAGGAAGCTACTTGGGAGGCTGAGGAGGATATGAAGAAAAGATATCCACATCTTTTTGAATTTGGAGAAATTCCAGACCAAGGTACTAATTCTCTTCTTAGTACTTTTAAATTCATGTACTTGATGTGTTAGATTTGATTGTTGGGTGTTTAAGCTAAATGTTAGATGTTACACCCTTAGCCTAGTAAGAGTAATCTCATTCGAGGATGAATATTCCCAAGGGGGGATGTTGTAATATCTCACTATTTGGAAGAACTAGAAAGAGTCATTTTAGGAAAGAATGAAAAAAAATCTGCAAAAAATTGGTTAAGTTAAGTTAAGTTTGAGTTTATAGTCAGCTTCAAACGACCATAACTCCTAGCTCAGAATGAGTAAGGTGTTATTCCAGATACCTATATTTCCATTACCGCCGAGTTTGCGCGATTCCTTCGTATGAGTGAGATATGCCAATTTGAAGTTGGGTTGTTCAAATAAGGAAAGTCTAATACGGATTTTGGAAGGGAAGTTTAGTCTTTTCCTTACCCAATTGTTTTATTTCATTTTTAGGGTTTTAATCATAATTAGATCAGTTGAAGCAATTTGAAATTTATGCTAGGGCTTGGAGAAAAGAGAAAAGAGCAGAAAGGAGAAGAAAAGTCAAGATTCATCGATTTCTTGGAGTATTGCATGTGGATTTCGCCAAGGGTTAATACCTACAAGGTATGTGAGATCACTAGCATTGTATTAGTTCACCCACGCGCCAATCATGATTCATTTAAGCGAAGTTGTATTATTTTGAAAGCAAATTTTATATGTTCTTGATGAAATTCGTATGAGTTCTTGTTGTTGGAATTTCTTGAGTTTGATTCATGATTTTAGGTGTGTTTTAGAGTAGGATATTACATATATTGATGGTATAGTTGATTCTAAGTGTTTGGTGAAAGAACCAAGTTGAAATATGGGGTTTAGAGTTGAAAAACGAAATAGAAAAGTCAGAACTCACTTGGGCAGGGGCTGGGGCGCCGCCCCAGCCAGAACGCCCTAACTGGGACTCTGAAGTTTGACCTCTAGGGCACCGTTCCAGCCAGAGCTCCCCAAGTCACTCCCTGAAATTCAAGGGCTGGCGCCCCGCGCCTCTCAGAGCTCCACGAACTCCAGTTCTTCCACCTTTTCCCCTTCTTTCATTACTAGTTCCTTATACCTATGTTTTCTAGTCGATTTCTATACTCTAAGGTACGTCTAAACATCATGAAATCATCAGTAAAATGAGATCATGAGCCTTGAATCCATACCTAAATTCAAGGAAAGTTAAGAGCTAAGTCAAGAGGTTAAGAGTTAAGTCAAGAGAAGTTCATAGAGTTTTCTTAAAATCTTTCACATACGTTTTAACTTTGTTTAAAGACTTAAGCTTTGAGTTGAGTAAAGAATAAGAGTAAAGTTCATTTCTTCAAAGATTATATGGGAAATAAGTATTCCCAAGAGTTACAATGTTTTCACATTTGAGCAAGAAAGGAAACACCAATTTCCATGAGAGCTTTTAAGCTAAATTTTGAGTAATTATCTCAAACCAAAGAAAAAGTTTTTTTTTTTTTAAAAAATATGATCTGAGTATATTTTGGGAGTAGTATTGACCATCGATTTGGGGACGCGAGTTTATAATAACTCAAGTCTCCATAAACCATGTAGCCATCATGCGAAGAAAATGATCATAATTTTTAGATGATTCCTAAGTGCTTTTTAGCATAGACTTGTGGATCCACATAGTTAAGGCGTTTTATATGACGGTAAGGTATAGGACAGTTCTGGCAGCGTGGGCAAGACGTTGTATCATCACCTAGGCTCATAGTGGTGGTTGTCGGTTGGAGAAACTCCCACAATATTATATTACTTTATATGTTAACTAAGTTGTTATTGCATTTCTTTAACAAATTGAGTTTCTACCTCCTGTTTTATATACTTTGTATAACTGCATCATTATTGTTGTTTTACTTTGCATTTGAGTTGAGTTATTCATGAGTTGAGTAAAGCCAAGGTAAGTTTTCTTTTCAGATTCCTTTCAAGCCTATGTCTTGTTTAGTATTCCACTTGCATACTCGTATATTCAATGTACTGATGCCATTTGGCCTGCATCATTTTGTGATGTCGACACATGTAACTAGGAACATCATCCAGCGCCTCATTGATCCAATTGAGCAATCAGAGTCAGTTGGTGAGCCTCCTTATTTTTTGGAGGGCACCTTTTTACATTGCTTTATAGTATATCAGTTGTTAGGATGAGCAGGGGTCTTGTCCTAACATACCTCTTTGTTTTAGAGGCTTCATAGACGAGTAGTTATAAATCTTTAGTCTTTTCGTTTTCACTTGTATACGTTAAGACTTGAGTTTCCCTTTAAGCTAAGCTATTATCTCTTTAAGTTATTGCATGAGTTCTATTTCGAGACTATTTCTTATGTTAAGTCTTCCGCTGAGTAAGTAAGCTTGGCCAAGGGTTCGCTTGGGGCCAACAATGGTTCTTGAGTGCCACTACCACCCAGGGTGTAGGCTCGGGGTGTAAAATGGAAAACTATATTGATCTTGAAAAGATAATTGATGTTGTATATGTTCGGTATATGCATGTTTACTTTGTGGTGACTGCTTATGTATGTTTCACTTACTGGAATAGCCGCGTGATCCTACAAGTACACTGTCGTTGTGTACGGATACTGCACTTGCTCTTTCTTTGTTGAGTACAAGGCATCTTCAGGCGGCTACTAAATGACCTCGTTCAAGAGATCAATGAGAAACATCAGATTCAAGGGTGAACCAGTTCTCTCAGGCTGCCATGGGTCCTCTATGTTTTAGTCCACACTTTTAGACTCAGACTTTCTAGTTAGATATTTGTTATGTTTGGTTTCGGGGTTGTACCCCTAGTCCTTTGACTTGTGGTTTATAGGAATTTTGGTACATTGCCTTTCAGTTTCTAGAGAATATTTCTGCAATGATTTGGTAGTCATTTGTTAAATTCTCGAAGTTTATGGGAACTCCTTATTTCATTTCTGCATTTAAACCTTCTTCCGTATCTTTAAATGTCTAGCTTTGGAGTTAGCTGATTATTATTAATGGGTCTCTTACCGGAGGGTTAGTTTGAGTGCCAATCATAACGGTTTGGGTCGTGACAATGTCTATGTGTCATCATCTTAGATGAGGCTAAATATATGTGTTGAATAGAAGCACAGAGTATTCATAAAGTGAAAGATCTAAGTTAGGCTTATGATTTTTTTGAGAGGGTTATGATGTTCAGAAGGTTATAAAACTAATTAAGTAATGAGGTATAGTATAGTAGGTGAGGAATCCTATTGATATTTGGGTTTACTAATAAACATTAAGCTTGAATTAAGATGAATATCGTGGTTAAAAGAATGGCAACATGAGAGTTATGATGTTAGTCTTGAGATATGATTTGGTGGACTTGACATAGAGTAGGTGAGGAATTGAGATGCTAGTTTTAATAAATATGAGTGGTGCAAGTGGGAGACCCTAACCTTTAGATAAGGACAGTGAAGTATGGCTAAGTCACAAGACTAACAAGAGCATTAAGAGGTGTACCTAGAGGGTATGCAATCTGAATAGGTTAAGATAAACACCTTAGAAAGAGGTCTTCGTACCTGCTTATGGAGAGTTTGGTAGTCATGAGATAAGCTTCTCCCAAGTGTTAGAGTAAAATAGGATGTAGACCAGTTTAGAGATGATGGAATAGGTCCATACCTCTAAAATGTCAGCTTCAGACCTAAGGGGAGATGATAAGATGAGAATCAAGTCAAGTGTTAGAGAATAAGATAGTAATGAGTTCTAAAGTGTATGGGAGATGTCTTTTCAAAGGTCCTTTTCGTAGTGGAGTGATGCTAGAAGAAGAAGGTTGATGTTCTTATCAAGATAGTGATGGTGTGATAATTCCATCTAAGGTTATAAATGAAGGAGGAAGAAGATGATGAGGTTTTGCTATGAGAAATAGCTAACAGAGAGCCCTTAGTTTGTTCTGAATAGTAATGTGGGAAAATTCTAGTTAGTATGGCCGAGATAATAAGAGTAACCCCGTTCCATAGCCAGTCCATCCATCATTTGAGGCCAAATGATCCCAAGGGGGAGATATTGTAACATCCTAGAAATATTTTGAACTAATTCTCGAACCATCCTTTGTTGTGAGTAAGATTTTACCAACGAATTTAAAATTTTCTTAAGTGATAAGGTCACTAGATGTAGCACATTGAGTTTCAAGAAGAACTAAAGAGAGTTCAGTCAAGCCATTCCTAAGTTCTTCTAAGATTTGAGTCAACCTCAAACGACCATAACTAAAGAGAGTTCATTCAAGCCATTCCTAAGTTCTTCTAAGTTTTTGGTCAACTTCAAACAACCATAAAATCACTACACTTACTACCTTTATATCGACACTTAATTCAAATATATTATGTTAGTATCAAATATAAAGAAATATTCAAACTATATAGTATATATATGACCAGATAGGCAAACACAACAAACTCTAAGGAGTACATCTCTAGGGAGATACATTCAACAACGACATTTGTGTGCGTAAATATTTGACTATGCTTACTCATATTATTGATCACTAATTTTCAAAAACATTTAGCCAATTGAACCTGAAAAGACTGAAAAATATTTCTCTATATTGAACACGCCCTTATTTAGGAAGGAAAAAAAGTGGTGTTACTGCATGTTATAAAGTATTTTTGTTACATGGGATAACTTCACTCACTTTAGAGACTTTCCTCACACTAACATTATTTGTAGTAGCTCGTATATGTGATTTAATCTACGATATTATGTGATTATCTATTTTGAGATATTACTCTTATAGATAAAATTTAATTGTATGCTTGAGGTAAATAAATCAAGTTTGGTGATTTTGTAGGTTTTTAAAAATTGGAAATATAAATCATATTTAGAAAAAATACATTCAAATTCTAAAAGATCTTTGCAAAAACTATGGTCAAACACAACTCCAACTCCAACTCCAACTCCAACTTTGAAATTTAAAATAAAGTGAATATTTGTTTATTTGTATAATTTCATGTCAAAATATCCACTTGATATTATCCCACAAGTGAAATTGAGATGTATACACAAATCTTTCGCCTATTTGTGAAGACCATAAATAAAGAAATTACAGAAATTAAACTTAAAATGACTTTAACATGAAATTAAATTTTATTCTCTTGTACATATTATGTTCATTTTCTCCCAACAATCAACCAACATAGCAATTTTTATTATCTTCCTACAAGGAAGAAAATAAAAATCGAAGATACTTACGATAAAAGAAGTTGTCTTTAATGATACAACTTCTTTTATCATAAGTATCTTTGATTTTATTTTCTTCCCTGTAGGAATATTATAAGAATTTCTATAGGTCGTTGTTAGGGCTATGGCTGGGGTTGGGTCCTTCATTAGATTGGGATATGGATTCAGATTTAGGGTTATAGTATTTGCAAAATTTATGTCTAAATGTTTTTTGGAATAATAAGTGTCATAGAGAGGTCTTACTCTAATAACTAAAGAAAGCTTGGTCAAGTGCTTAGATTACAGGGAAAATGGCGCCGTTGTCTTATGATGACATTGACAAGAGCGAAAGATCTGGACGAAGCTGGAGAACGTGAGACACCATCTAAGAGGAATTTGAAGCACAAATGTGAGATGCTATATTATACATCCTTGCCTCGTAATGTAGCATCTTGTACTTAAACATCAATTTCTCTAATATAGTGTCTCACATTATTCAACTCCATGCAAATCTGTTGCCTTTTATCAACAGCATCATCATAAAAAAATGGCATCATTTTCGTTGTTATTTAATAACTTGACCAAGAAAATAGAGTCTTCTTTATTTAATACAGTTAGAAATATCTTTGTTTGAATATAAACTATTAACCATTTGTATAGAAATAATATTTATTATAGAATAATTATTTATTCATTTTTAATATATCATATATTCGTTTATGGTGTCTGTTTACTTATATTGTAGATGATTTAGTGTATAGTGTTTAAGCTTATACACAGAGGATTTAATAATCGGTTCTTATAAGTATAAAGTTTTATTATAGGTAGTTTATCTTGATTATGGGAATGGTATAGTTCCAACTTCTTGTTCTAGTGCATTTTGTAAGTATTGAACGGGACCAAGTAGTGATAGTTGTTTTAGACTCACTGACAAAAGCATATTCGCTAAACTATTAAATGTACTTATATTTTTAATCCTAATATAACTATTATGATGTGTATATGTTAATTATCATTTTTATTTATTTAAATGTGTGATTTTAAGATGGGTCAGTATGCCTGGTAGATTGGATGATAATAATGTATATTGTTGAAATAGTGAGTTAGTTGATGGAATCCATGTCTCGATAAAGAGATTGATGACATGTCTTTTTGAGAAGCTTATAAGTTTTCATCGTGTGAAGCCTTGCAAGTGAATTTATGAATCCGACACATAAAATAAGTAAAGCAGTGCTCTAAAAGAAATTGATCATTGAACTAACTTCGTCAGTAATTTAATTTATTGATTAGTATCTGTAATCTTAACATGGGGAATTATATATGTGTTTAATGGGGAATTTCAAAATATAAATAGAGTGCAATTACGAATTTCTAGTAGAATGACTTGTTACTTATTATGGTAAGAATAATTCAAATTAATTGTTTGAAATTATTTCCATAATAGGAAGCCTCAATAATTAATTTCATGGTTCCTACCATGCCCATATTTAACTAAAACTCAGAATCTATTCTAAAGGAAATGAAAGGAGAACTAAGTGTCTTTCTCTATTCTATGGAAATGGAGAAATATGTGTCTTTCTCTATTCTAAGGCAAGGGAGAAGTATATCACTTATTCTATTCTACGAAAAGGGAGGACATGACTTTTTCTATTCTACGAAAAGGGAGATGTATATGTCTTTTTCTATTTTAAGGAAAGACATGGTATTCCTTCTCCTTGGACTAAGAAAAAATCTCTATAAATAGGGATTCTTCTAACACTTGAAGTGAACAAGTTTTCTATAAAATATTTGCCTACCCAAGTATTGAGAGAGTTCATAAGTGAACTTGGGATCATTGTAGAAGACCATAGAACTGTGGTCTAGTTTGTGGACTAGTTTGTGGATTCTTTTGAAGGTTCTAGCTTGTCGACTAGCTTGTGGATTCACTTGAAGGTATCTACTCAAGCTTCAAGAGATAATTCTTGAATTAAATTTCAGAAAAGTTTATATGCTCTAACAATATTGTATTTGTTCTAGCATAAAAAATGTGTTGTCTATTATTCATATAAGTTGTATGATCCTGATCTTGGAATGCTTCCGATGTGCATATAGTTTTCCAACAATTGGCATCAGAGTTATACTTACATCTTTATATATAACATAAATATATGTATGTGCAATTGTATGTATGATTCATAGTTGGTAAATATATTTTTATCGCGAAAAGAACGAATCATATGAAACATGAAGGTTTTTGATTCGTTGGCTAAAATACATACTCTCCTAAATTGTGAGATGATCAAGAGGGCAAAATGCTTTGGTTACAGTTTTTCACTTTCACGTGGGAATGAACAACAACGCTAAACGCTTGTCCTAATGATTATTCGAAGTTCTTTATTTTTAAATTAATCAAACCCAAATTGAAAATTTTTCATCAGTTAAAAGAAAAGTTAAGTTCAATGGATTTCTTTATTTAATAAATGAAAGTTCAAACTTCTGCACATGTAATTGAATTTTTTATCGGCGGCTAATTGCAATTATTTTAGGGTTGTTTCTTATCAATCCATCAAATTTATAAAGCTTGATAAGAAAGATAATCATATAGGTTGTTGATGAACAAATTATAATTGAACTGATTGTAAAGTGTGTTTTTAACTTTGTAAAATTTGTTCTTGACTTTTATTTTTAAAAAAGTAATGTCAGTGGGTCCAAGTCCCACTGACTATTTTATTGAAAAAAATCAAGTCTAAACAGAAATGAATAGAAATGTTAAGAAATAGAGAAAATTAAAGTATAATTCTTGTACTCTCCTTTCAATTCTTTGGTGCTTTCCTTTTACCATTTCTTCCTTCCCTCATTTTTGTCTATGAAAAATCTCTTGTGCGTATGTCCTCTTTTATGATGTTGCAGTCGAGACGCTCAGATTTGATGGTGGTTGTTGTCGAATGCGGTGGTCTATATTTTGATGTGTTTACTCTTAAGATAGGTGTCTTCTTTTTCTTCTCTTATTCATCTTGTTGTGGTGTATCTTGTTGCCTTGTTCATCTACTTATGCTTCTTTATTTTATTGTGCTTCATTGCCATTCTTCATCCTTTACTGTTTTCATTATAAATTAAATAGTGGGTTGAGCTTCCAAAGATGCTCATACCACCACTGTCTAAAATTAAATGTATTTAGTATAGTTACGAGTTGTGTATACCTCTTTTTTTGCCCTCGTTGTATCGTGTGAAAATATGTCTCTGTAGCAAGTTTATGCATGTGTTGTGATTTGTGACGTTTCTTCTGCAGTATTTGCCAATTTTCCTCTTTTTGTATTGTTCCTTCTTGATGTGTGTTATCAGTGTGAAACATTTTTGCAAAGTTGAACAGTTGATCATTGTGTACAATTTCATCATAGTTCTCTTCCTTTTTAAATTGAATTGCAATACTTCATTTTGCTCTATTATCCCTCTCACTCAACTTTTTAGGCATCATTTTGGAGAACACTAATGATTGAACATTTTACTGTTTTACACCTATTATGGGTAGTGGGTTGAGCATCCAAGGATGTTGATACCACCACTTCCCAAATTTTGATGTATTAAGCAAAGTTTCAATTTGTGTATATTTCATTTGTTGCCCCTTCTTTTGTGCCTGAAAATTCTCATCTGGCTCAATATGTCGCATGTGATGAGTGTTTAGCTTTCCTTGCTTACTTTGCATTGTTCTTTCTCTGGGTGTGTTGGTTTTATATTTTGATTACCTGCAAAATTGAACAAACAGTTAGTAAACAAAGTATTTTCATAGCTCTCCTCCCATAAGATTTGAACTTGAGAATTTCCTTTTCCCTTTTTTCAAGTCTCACTTTTCATCTTCTGCACACTCGAATTCTTAAGTAGGGAATCATCAACTTATCACTATTGATTATCCTCCTTCCTTGAGGTTCCATCCCTTGAAAATTGCTCCCACGAAAGGTTCCTTTTTCCAGTGCTAAGTTAGCCAGGTGGTGTGCCAATTTATCTCCTTCTCTATGGATGTGCTTAATAACCACTGATCTTCCTTGCATTAGTCTCTATATTTCTTCTAAAGTAATAACAACTTGCTAAGGAACCTTCCTGATTTTGTCTAGAATGTTCATCATTAAAAGTGAATTAGTTGAGATCAGTACTCTATTCATCTGTGTTGCCTCTATGATATTTAAGGCCCGTAGTATAGCCATAGCTTCTGCTTGTATGTGAGTACAAGCCAATTCTCCAATCTCTTGAGCTTGTGCTTGCAAAATATCCCCTTTTTCATCTCTTACACTAAAACCCCAAGAGCTTCTTCCGGGATTTCCTTTTGAAGCTCCATCTATGGTAATTTTGATCCATTCTGTGTCAGGTGGCTTCCATATTACCTTCGATCACCAGTCCTCATACTACCATCCTTCTTCTTAACAAACAAGACAGGAGCACCCCATGAGGAAGCACTAGGACGAATGAACCGTTTATCAAGAAACTCCTTGATTTGAGCCTTAAGCTCTCTCAATTTTGTTGGGGTCTTGCGATACAGAGGGATGGAAATAGGGCCAGTTCCTGGTTCCAAATCAATGCAGAAATCTATATCTCTATCCGGAGGCATACTAGACAAATCTGTAGGAAACACTTCCTTAAATTCAGACACTACATGAATAGACTCAATAGAGGGAGACACAACCTCAACATTCCAAATATGAGCATAATATGCCAAACAACCCTGCCCCACCAGTTTCCTAGCCCGAATGGAGAATATGACCTTAGCTGGCTTAGGCTGGTACACCCCTTCCCAGTCTAATTTCTCCCTACCCGGGATCTCTAGAGTCACAGACTTAGTATTACAGATCAATAGAACATAATAGGGGAACAACAAAGTCATGCCTTAGATTATATTAAAGTCAGTCATATCCAAAATAACCAAATCAGCCCAATTCTAAAAACCCATAAACAAGGTAGGGCAAGCATGATACACATGGGTGACTATGAAAGACTCTCCAACTAGGGTAGAAAATGGATGGGGGCATTAAGTATATCACAAACCATATCAAATACCAAAGCAAATTGAACTGACACATAGAAATAAGTAGAACCCGAATCAAACAAAATAGTAGCCATCCGGTCGCAGAAAAGAATAGCACCTATGATCACTGCATCACATGCCTCAGCCTCGGTCTTGCCCGGAAAGGCATAACACTAAGCCCTGTCATCTTGATAGTTGACCTCCTTGCCTGGCTGCACTGCTTCTCTACCTGTATTACCATTTCCCCGGCCTCCACGACCTCACTGATTTCCTCCTCCTATGCCGAGGTTCTCAAAAATTTTAACACACTTAATAACTTGACTAAGTAAGCATCGCTGCTATGATAGTAGTTGTATCATAACCCTCTTTGATATACACTCAATCTAGGAAATCGCAGTAGATATTCTAATTTCAATTGTCACAACATAATTTCATCATTTACTAAGCAACCCAAACAAGTTACAACAACAATACTAAATGCATTTTCCAATGAAATGGTGTTCATTATCTAGCATTCCCTTACAAAACTTCATGAATGTTGTCACCTTCGCAAAGTCTTCTGACTTCACTCCCTTCTACCTCTGTCACAAAATCAACCACTTCCTTAAAAGATTTTGCTAAAGCAGCCACCTATAATCTTGAATCTGCAAATTTGACCTTAATCCCTTCACAAAACGACGAATTTGCTCTTTTAGACTAAAGCAAAGTGGAGTACCATATTTGGATAAAACACAAACTTTTGCCTTAAAGGCTACAACAAATATATTATGTTACTCTATATTCAGGAACTCATCTCTCCTCCTATCCCTCAAAGTTCAGGGTATATACTTCTCCATACAGAAAGCTATAAAATGTTTCCTAAGTCATGAGTAGTGCATTTACTAGTATGCACTCAATATGAGACCACCACCATCTTTTGTGTCTCCCTTGAACTGGTATATCATAAACTCAACGCAAAATCACTCTACCTTATCCATATTATTAAGCAGCTCATGACAATCAACAAGAAAATCATAATAATCTTTTGATTCAGTACCCATGAAGAGTGAAGGTTTCAACCTTAAGAACATGATAAAAACCTTATGTTTGTTACTAGTCATTACATGCCCACATTGAATCGGGGAACCATGCTTATTTGGAAGGACACATCCTCTCTGCTAGTGTTGGTGTTACCACTTCTGGTGCTCTAATTCTTACCATAGAGTGAAAGAGGAAAGATATCAATTTGTATCACCTAGATACCAATTGGATTAATGTAATAGCATTAAGAAAGAAAGAAATGAGTTTTCCTAAAGTCCTATATCCTCTCAAAGAAAAGTACAGACGTCTCCGTACCATTCCACAAGATTTTTCTAGACTCGTTTTGGTACAATGCGATCAACGAAACTAGGGCTCTGATACCAACTTTGTTACGGCCCAGACAGTCGTGATTGACACCCACACTAACCCTCAAATGGGAGAACCATTACTACAGCCCGACTAAACAACTTAACGAAAAACAAGACACTTAAAGATATGGAAGCAGGTTAAAGTGTCTAAGAAATATGGAGTTCTCATAAACTCTGAAAGTTTAACAAATCACTAGCATAACTATTGTGGAAATTTAACCCCTAGAACTTGAAAGTCATTGAATCAAAACTCTAATTTCAACAAGTCTAAGAACAAGGGGTACAACCCCAACCAAACGTAAGAAATATCTAAAATACTAGTCTGAGTCCAAAGATAATGGACTAAACAAAAGAGGACTCATGACAGCCTGGAAGAACTGGCTCACCCATAAATTCGGTCTCGATCAGTTATCTCCCAGCTGAGGTCTATCAGTAACCTCCTGAAGATGCCCTATACTCAACAAAGAACAAGCAAGTACAATATCAGTACACAACCACAGTGTACTAGTAGAATCACGTGGTTACTCCAATAAGTGAAACATAGGCAAGAAATCACAACACAATATACAAACATATATAGAGTACATAGATCAATTATCATTTCAAGAGCAACATACAGTTCCTGATATCAACGACAATTAGACATGAATGCATTATCATAATGGCCCTCTCACAGAACCCACACCCAAACTGTTACGGTGTTGGAACGTAACACCCGATCTAATATATTTGTCGGAACGTGACACCCAATCAAATAGATGTGTTGGAACATGACACCTATCCAATATATGTATCGAAATGTGATACCAGATCAAATAGATTTGTCAAAATGTGACAACTGATCAAGTCAGCACAACTACAATCACAATCACACCCATAATGAACAATACTCATAGTCATACAATTAAGTAATGGGTTCATAGCATGTAATCATTCATATATGTATACTCATTTTCATTAGATTCGATTTACATTCCTTATTCTCATATATGTATGAATACAACGAAGAAATTAATCGGCATATATCACACAAAAAGGATATCAATCCATCACCTACCTCGAAACAAAGCTTAAATCCTCCTAAGATACCTGACCCTTCCCTTTCCAGATTCTTTTCGCTTGTTTTTTGTCTAAAACAAGTAATTTAACGCAAAGATCAATAAACAAGGCCTAATTTACCCGGATAATAAACAATATATAAATCCATGGCCATCCCAACATCCTATTATTAAATTATGGCTTTTTCCACCATTAACTTTAGGCCAAAACCCTCCCCGAATGATAATTACCCAAGAATCTAAGTTGTACGGATTGAAAAATGGATTAAGGGAGTAATAATCTTAACTTTTGCGCTAGAAGTCATGGGAATCTGTCAAGAAATAGCCCTGGATCGTCTCTTATCTCTCAAGAATGAAGGTTTGCAGAAAAATAACATTTTTGGGGTTTTTCCCTGATTTAAGTCGTGACTGTCCCGCTACACCGGGACCCAACCCACTACAACGGCCCCGCTCTGGCTGGACTAACCCCACTACAACATCCTGCACAGAGACAAAAAGTAGGAATTTGAGTTCCAAGCTCCCATTTCGCAAAACACCTTCAACCTTTGTCGTTCGAAAACTACCCTTTCATGCCCTGATCAGTTTCTGGAGTTCTACTCACCCGAATTTAATTTCGTAAAGCCCTACATGCTCCTTAACGTCTTAGCTATCCACTCATTTGATAAAATTCATAGTTAACTACCCCATTCATTACCATATTTTCCTAGACGTCGCTTGACTCAGATTTCATCCAAATCTAGACTAGGCTACAATTTTCCAAGTCACTAAAAAGTTTTCTGGCCCAAATTCTTTCCCCATCAGCTTTTCAATAACGAAGGGAACATGTCATCACAATAGATAACAATTTACCCATCACTCATCCCCGAGTGATAAACTAGGAGAACTGGCTAAGGAAAGAGTAGAGTAGGATCTGAATCGTCGAATATCTGGGGATACTTGTCTCGCATGTCCTTCTTGGTTCCCTAAGTAGCTTCGTTAACTAGCCGGTATTCCCATTGAACTTCCACAGACTTTATATCCTTGGTCCTCATGATACTTCTTCAACATGTACACATAGAACACTGGATGGACTCTAGAAAGTCTAGGAGGTAAAGCCATCTTATAAGCCACTGGTCCTACATAATCAAGAATCTCAAATTGCCCGAGGTATAGAGGACTAAGCTTGCCTTTCTTTCCGAATATCATCACCCCTTTTATGGGTGACACTTTTTAGAAGAACTTGCTCACCAGCCTTTAACCCTTGACGTTCAGAAACTGCCCTTTCACACCTAGATGAGTTTCGAGAGTTCTACTCACCCAAATTTGATTCTGTAAAGCCGTTTAGGCTCCTTACCGTCTAGATATCCACTCATGTGATTAAATTCATAATTAAAACCACCCCCATAACCGGATTTCTCTAGACCTCACCTAACTCAGATTTCATCAAATGTGGACTAGGCTACAATTTTCAACACTACTCAAATATTTATAGGCCCAAATTCTTTCCCCATTGGCTTTTCCATAGCAATAGAAACATATCGTTACAACCTTCCTCCATATCGGATGAAATTAGTACAATTCACTAGATTTAATCTTTAGTTTTGATAATCTGTTGACTCTCCCTATCTGAGTAATATATGATTGGATCAATGGATGTAGGGATAATTATATTCACTTGGTTTAAATTAACAATATACTATCCATCTAAGTTAGCTCTTGTTCTTAATTTATTGTAGTGAATATCTGACACCATATTTGTATGTTGCATGAATGATTATTTTTTCTTCAAAACTTGTTGTTCAAGTTGCATTAATAACTATAAGGTATGTTTTGAATTTTAATATTCAATGTACATATAAATATGAATGATTTATGAAAAATAGTACTTAGATAATGTAAATAGTTTTAGAATTTTATTTTTTGTTCTTGATTCGTGTATCTATTTCATAGATGATGATATGTGATAAGAATTTTTGAACGGAAAAAAATTAAATTCTTTTTTGGCCAAACAATGTTTTCAACCAAATAGATCATAGTTTAGGAATTCAAAAGAAGTGACTCTGATTGGTCTGAAATTTGGTAGATTCATAAGAACAACCTACTAAAAAATATTTTTGGATCGTTATTGTAACGCCTCGAGTCTACACCCTGGGCGGGAGTAGCACTCCAGAACCATTGTTGGCCCCATGTGAACCCTTGGCATGGCTGAACTCTTAGCGGAAGACTTAAATAACAAGAAACAGTCTCAAAGGAAAAACTCATGCAATAACATAGAACATCTTAAAAGAAACATTCAACTAGAGAAAATGGAAACTCAAGTCTTAACATAAACAACTGAAAATGTAAAGACTAATGAACTATAACTATCAGTCTATGAAGCCTCTAAAACAATGAGGGATGTCGGGACAAGACCCCCGATCATCCTAAAAACTGAAATACTAAAATATTATAAAAATGGATCCTCCGGAAAGTAAAAAGGGTCACCAACTGACTCTAAGATGCTCAACTGGATCAACGAAGTGCTGGATGTTGATCCTGGTTACCTGCATCTGCGTCATAAAATGATGCAGGCCAAATCGAGTCAGTACATTGAATGTAAGAGCATGTGAGGGGTAATCTAAACAACACATAAGCTTGAACTGGAATATGAAAGAAACTTTTACCTCTGCTTTACTCAACTCATAGGTACTCAACTCAATGCAGAAATAAACAATAGTAAATATGTAGTTTATATAAGCATTTAAAAGTAAGTAACAACTCAATGTATTGGAGAAATACAACAAAAACTCAATTTATATGTATATAACAAAGTAATATAATTCTGTGGGAGTTTCTTTAACCGACAACTATCACTATGAGCTATGTGATGATAAAACATCTCGCCCACGCTGCCATAACTGTTCTATAACTTGTCGGGATATAGAACTCCTCAACTAAGTGGATCCACTAGTCTATGCTAGAAAGAAATATGGAATCATCTAAAAAGTATGACCCATTCTACCCACGTTGACTACATGGTTTATGGAGACTTGAGTTATTATGAACTCGTCCCCATAGCGGTCCTCAATACTACTCTCAAAATACTCAACTCATATGTTTAAAAACATAACTCTTTCACTGTGGTTTGAGATTATTACTCAAAAACTAGTCCAAAAACTCTCTTGGAGATCTGTATTTTCGTTCTTATTTAAATGTGAAAACACTTACTCTTTGATAATACTTAGTCCCCATATTGTCTTTCGAAGAAAATGAACTTGACTCCCTACTCTTACTCAACTCAATGCTCATGTCTTAAAACAAGTTTAAAACCACTGTAAAAAGACTTTTGAAAGGACTCTAAGAACTCTCTCGACTTGGCTCTTAACTTTCCTTGAATTTGAATTTATGGATTCAAGATTTTGATTCATGTTTACTGATGATTTCTAGATGTTTAGAAGTCTTTTAGAGTAGTTAGAATCAATAGGAAGTGTTAGTACACTATAGAATGACTCATACGGGCTAAACAATGAAAAATGGGTGGGGGAAGTGGCCCTGGCATTATGCTGGCGTAGGGTGCCATCCCCTAAAGTACTTTAACTCATTTTTGGTGCACTGCTGGCGCGCCACGCAAGCCCTGCAGGTGTATAAGTGGCGCATCACGCCATCTTTTCCTAGGTAAACCCAATAAATTTTTCTTATCGTTTTCTGACCTTAATTCTATTAAATTCGATTCTTTTTCTCAATATCTCTTTAGATTCAGATATCCAAATCATGTACACAAGAATCCAACTCAAAACAACTCTTAAAATCAATAAAACCATCTCAAGAAACTCATCAATCCCATATATGTTCAAGAATGAATGCAATTTAAGAACACAACTCAAGAATATCAAATCACCAATCTTTTAGGACGAAAATTACACTGAAATAAACATGTTTAGCGTGTGGGTGAACGAACCCAACGCTATGTGAACTCACTTATGTCGTAGGATCAAATCCTTGGCGGAATCCGCAATTAATTCCTCAATTAATCGATGAATCTTGACCTGTCTCTTCTTTTCTCCTCTTGAGTTCTTTTCTCTAAAATCGTAGCGTAAAATCTTTGAGTTCGTAAACTGAACCAATTCAGTTTAGACCCCTAATTAATTACTAAAAACTAAATAACTTAATTGGGTAGGGAAAAGACCATAATACCCTTATAAAATCTGGGTGTCTTTCCATGTTTGGACGACCTGACTTCAAACGGGCAATTCTCCCTTTTATGAGCTCTAAAATAATCAAACTCCGTCACGTTGGCAAGATAATTCAATGAACTTTCATTCGATACATTGTAGCTCACCTAACTCATCCTGTGCTGAGTGTTTGGTCATTTGAAGTTGACCAAAAACTCATACTTAACATAACTTGCCAAATTTTTGATTTTCATTATTTCCCAAAATGGTTCTTTCTTATTCCAGTTCTTTCAAATAGCGGGATGTTACAATATCTCCCACTTGGGAACAGTAGTCCTCAAATTAGATCACTGTAAGTAGACTAAGAGAGTAATATCAAACATTTAGCTCAAATACCCAACAAGCAAATATAACCCATTTAGTATATCAATTAAAGAGTACTAAGAAGATAATTAGTACCTTGATCTCGAATTTCTCCGTACTTAAAGAGATGTTGGTATTTCTTCTTCATATCTTCCTCAGCCTCCCAAGTAGCTTCCTCAACAAACTGATTTCTCCATAAGACCTTGACTAAAGCTACCTCATTGGTCTTCAATTTGCGAACCTGGTGATCTAGAATCTGAACGAGGATCTCCTCATAAGATAAGATATCCTTAATACCAATATCTTCAGTAGGTATGATAAGGGAAGGATCACACATACGCTTCTTCAATATAGAAATGTGAAACATTAGATGAACTGCTGCTAACTCTTGCCGTAGCTCCAACTTATAAGCTACATTACCAATCCTTTTGGATATTCTATAAGCACCAATATACTGGGGACTAAACTTCCCCTTTTTACCAAATCTCATAACACCCTTCATTGGTGAAACCTTCAAGTATACCCAATCATCTACTTCAAACTCTAAGTCCCTTCTCCTAACATCAATGTAGGATTTCTGACGAATCTGCGTTGTTTTCAACCTTTCTTGAATAACTCTAACTTTCTCCATAGCTTGATGAACTAAGTTTGGTATTATCAACCCATCTTCACCAACCTCAAACCATCCAATAGGAGATCTGCATCACCTCTCATAAAGAGCCTCAGGAGGAGTTATCTGGATGATATAGTGGCAATTATTATTGTAAGAAAACTCGATGAGAGGTAAGTGATCATCCAAATTACCTTTGAAATCAATCACACTAGCCCTCAGCATATCTTCTAAAGTCTGAATAGTGCACTCTGCTCGACCATCAGTTTGAGGATGAAAAGTAGTACTCAAATTCACCTTCGAACACAAACCTTTCTAGAAAGACTTCCAGAATTGTGGAGTAAATTGTGCACCTCTATTTGAAACAATGGAAACTGGAAATCCATGAAGTCTTACTACCTCTTGAATATATAATTTGGCATAATCCTCTGCTGAATGGCTAGTCTTTACCGGTAAAAAGTAGGCTGATTTGGTCATTTGATCAACAATCACCCAAATGGAATCATGTTGTCTGCAAGATCGTGGAAAGCTAGTAATGAAGTCCAAATTGATCATCTCCCACTTCCATTCCGGAAGTTCTATATTCTAAGCCATACCACCGGGCCTTTGGTGCTCTACTTTAACTTGTTGACAATTCGGACACTTAGCAACGAACTCTGCAATGCCCCTCTTCATACTACTCCACCAATATACTTCTCTCAAGTCACGATACATCTTTGTTGAACCCAGATGGATAGAATATCTAGAGCTATGAGCTTCCTCCATGATCCTCTCTTGGAGTTCATCCACCCTTGGAACACACAACCTACCTTGATACCTCAATACACTATCTCCCCCTTGTTCAAAAGCCATCAATTTTTGCTTATGAACATTTTCCTTCAATTCAAGCAAAATAGGATTTTGGTCTTGCTTATCTTTCACCTCTGAGACTAATGATGATTCAGTACCATTAATCACCACGACTCCTCCTTCATTAGAATCCATCAATCGAACTCTTAATCGTGCACGTTTGTGCACATATTTCGCTAACTCTCTCTTTTTTTCCTCAACATGGGCAGTACAAGAACCTACTCAAAGTATCAACAACAACATTAGCCTTACCTAGGTCATATAGAATACTCATATCATAGTCCTTGAGTAACTCTAACCACCTTCTCTTTCTGAGATTATTCTCTTTTTGACTAAACAGATATTGTAGGCTCTTATGATAGGTGAACACATCTACATGAACACCATAAAGGTAACAACGCCAGATCTTTAAAGCAAATACTATGTCAGAAACCTCTAGATAATGGATTGGGTAATTCTTTTTGTGAACCTTAAGTTGTCTGTGGGGATAAGCTATAACCTTGCCATTCTACATCAACACACAACCCAAACCAACGTTGGGCGCATCACAATACACAACAAAACCTAGAGTACCCTCTCGTAAGGTCAACACTGGGGCAGTAGTCAACCACTTTTTCAATTCCTGAAAGCTTTTCTCACAATAGACCATTGAAACTTAGCTATTTTTCGATTTAACCTGGTCAAAGGAGATGAAATAGATGAGAACCCCTTGAAAAACCTTCTATAATATCTAGCCAACCCCAAGAAACTGCTAATATTAGTGGGAAATGTGTGTCTAGGACAATTCTGCACTGCCTCTATTTTCTGAGTTTCAACTCTTATTCCATCACCGGAAAAATATGGCCTAAGAATGACACAGACTCAAGCAAAAATTCACACATAGAAAATTTTGCATATAAATCCTTTTCCTTTAGAGTTTGGAGAACTATTCTAAGATGACTAGTATGATCTTCCTCACTCCTCAAATAGACTAGAATGTGCTCAATGAATACGATAACAAATATATCTAAATAAGTCTTGAATACTCTTTTCATAAGGTCCATGAATGTTGCAGGAGCATTGGTCTAACCAAATGACATAACTAGGAACTCATAGTGATCATACCGGGCTCTGAAAGATGTCTTAGGAATATCACTTTTTCTTACTCTCAACTGATGATAGCCAGATCTGAGGTCTATCTTGGAAAAATAAGTGGAACCCTGAAGTTGATCGAATAGATCATCAATTCTCGGAAGTGGATACTTATTCTTGATAGTAACCTTGTTCAACTGACGATAATCTATACACATTCTAAGGGAACTATCCTTCTTCCTCACAAATAAGACCGGAGCACCCCAAGGTGAGACATTTGGTCGAATAAAACACTTTTCAAGGAGATCTTTCAACTCTGTTGGTGCCATCCTATATGGCGGAATAGATATAGGATGAGTATCGGGAAGACTATCTATATTGAAGTGTATTTCTCTCTCCAGAGGGACTCTGGGTAGATCACCTAGAAAGACCTTTGTAAACTCACTCACAACTGGAACTGACTCAAGAGAAGGTGTCTCAACACTAGAGTCATCAACTCAGACTAAGTGATCGACACAACCCTTGGAAACTAACTTTCTCACCTTAAGGTATGAAATGAAACGACCCTTACTCATCCACTCAAAAACTGGCTCATTGGAAAATTGAAGGACTCTCTCAGCAAGAATAGATTCACCAACAGGTGTCGAAACACTGAAGGGCTCAAGAAGTTGCTCAGGAAGAATATCAAAGTTCATAGTAATATACAGAGTCGCAAAATATAGACTCTCTCCTGGATCTAGCAAAGTATAAACATCAAAATTAAAGACTTCGATCATACCAGTGACAACATCTGGAGAATTCTCTTGCTCTTGGCGACTAGTGATAGCATAATGGCGGTTTGCTCCTCCGCCAGTCCCTGAAGTAGCTTCTCTCGGTGAAGCTCTGTCTAGTGGAGCAACTGAAGAAGATTGGGCTTTATTTCCCGTATTCCCATTACCTTGCCTATTTTTAGGGCACTCTTTCATGAAGTGACCCTCTTGACCAAACTAGAAACAACCAGTGGAGCCATGACGATAAGTTCCGGGGTGATTTCTACCACACTTAGCATATGCAAGAGCCCAATTACCTCCTTGTGCCACACTACCTTAAGACTGTGCAGGTCTAGCTTTGATATGTTATGAATTCAGACTATTGTACTCACCTTTGTTCTTTGCCTCAGGTGCCCTAGCAGATGATTGAGCAGGTCCCTTTTGCTTTTGTTGGAACGATGACCAGTTGGCATTACTCTTCTGCAGCACGGACTCATTCCCTAACATCTTAGCTTTTTTATTTCTAAACTCTTGCCTATCCCTCAGCTTGTCCTCCTCCACCTGCTGCACATGGATCATCAGCGTTGTTATGTCCATATCACTTATTAGCATTGCTGCCTTACCTTCCTTATTTGATAGACGAGACAACCCAGCAACAAACAAACTAATCATGTTTCTCATGTCAACAACCATCTACGGAGCATAGTGGGAAAATTGGGTGAACTTCAGACTATACTCATGAACACCCATCGATTCCTGCTTAAGGGTGAGGAATTCTTGTACCTTTGCTTCTCTTAGTTCCCAGGGAAAGAAACACCCAAAGAAAGCACCCTTAAACACAACCCAACTTAAAATCGGTGCACCCTCAGCTCTTAACAACACCCTTCAGTTGATATGCAACTAGTTCCACTCGCTCAGCATCACCAACTCGCATAACCTCAAACACTTTCTGCAGTTCCTCTACAAAGTTCTCCGGATCCTCAATGACACTTGAACTAGTGAATCTTGGAGGATTCATCCTTAGAAACTCCCAGATCCTAAAAGTATATCAGCCACTTCCTGTCGATTCTCTCTCTGTCAAACATGATTGGTCACAACCTGGCTCAACATTTGGATAGCTTCCCCAACTCAGCATTGGTGACCTCTCCTTGGGGTTGCACTTCAGGTGCATTAGGTACCACTTGTTCCTCAACATTTTTCCTAGCAGGATGACCTCAGACAACTCTTTGTGGAGGCATAATCTGAAAGATAGGCGCAAGCATGATTTAGAAGGAAAATTTATAGAGATTAACTCTATCACACGAAATAAGTATGAAAGAAGTGAGATAGTTCCTAAGTCTTGTAGCTTCCTAATTATAGTTGTGGTACGCTTCACACCGATAACTAGGACTTTACAGACACGACTTCATAGAATCCCTAGGACTCTTGAACTCTATGCTTTAATACCATGTTTGTCACGCCCCGAGCCTACACCCTGGGTGGGACTAGAACTCGAGAACCATTGCTAGCCCCAAGCCAACCCTTGGCCTGGCTTAACTCTTAGTTGAAGACTTAAATAACAAGAAATAGTCTCAACAGATACACTAATGCAATAACTTAGAATGTCTTAAAAGAAATATTCAACTAGCAAAAATGGAAACTCAAGTCTTAACATAAACAATTGAAAATGGAAAGACTAATGAACTATAACTATCCGTCTATGAAGCCTTTAAAACTATGAGGGATGTCGGGACAAGACCCCTGATCATCCTAACAACTGAAATACTAAAACAATATAAAAAGGGATCCCCAAGAAAGCAAGGAGGCTCACCAGCTGACTTTAAGATGCTCAGCTGGATCAACAAAGCACTGGATGCTGATCCTAGTTACATGTATCTGCATCATAAAATGATGCAGGCCAAATGGCGTCAGTACATTGAATATACGAGCATGTGAGGGGAAATTTAAACAACACATAAGCTTGAACTACAATATGAAAGAAACTCTTACCTCAGCTTTACTCAACTCATTGATACTCAAATAATATTGAAATAAACAACAGTAAAGATGCAATTTATATAAAGCATTTAAACTGTATGTAACAACTCAATGTATTAAATAAATACAATAACAACTCATTTTATATATATAACAAAGTAATATAATTCTTTGGGAGTTTGTCTAACCGACAACTATCACTATGAGCTATGTGATCATACATAGTCTCGCCCACGCTGTCAGAACTGTCCTATAACTAGCCGGGATATAGAATGCCTCAACTAAGTAGATCCACTAGTCTATGCTAGAAAGCATTAAATCATCTAAAAAGTATGACTCTTTCTACCAACGGTTTCTACATGGTTTATGGAGACTTGAGTTATTATGAACTAGTCCCCATATCGGTGCTCAATACTACTCCCAAAATACTCAAATCATATGTTTAAAGACATAACTCTTTCTCTGTGGTTAGAAATTATTACTCAAAAACTAGTTTTAAAACTCTCTTGGAAATTGGTGTTTCCGTTCTTATTTAAATGTGAAAACATTTACTCTTTGGGTATACTTAGCCCGCATATAGCCTTTCAAAGAAAATGAACTTCACTCCTTACTCTTACTCAACTCAATGCTCAAGTCTTAAAACAAGTTTAAAACATTCGTAAAAAGACCTTTGAAATGAATCTAAGAACTCTCTAGACTTGGCTCTTAACTTTCCTTGAATTTCAATATATCAATTCAAGGTTTTAATTCATGTTTATGGATAATTTCTAGATGTTTAGAAGTCATTTAGAGTATTTAGTTGATAGGAAGTGTTAGTGCACTTTAGAAGGACTTAGACGGGCTAAACGACGAAAAACGAGTGGGGCAGGCGACCCTTGCGCAATGCTAGCGTGGGGCGCCAACTCCTAAAGTACTGGAACCCATTTATGGCATACTACTAGCGCACCACGCCAGCCCTGCTGGCGCACCATGCTAGCCCTGTTGGTGTATCAGTGGCGCATTGCGCCAACTTTCCCTCAGTAAACTTGACGAATTTTTGTTCTCATTTTCTGACCTTATTTCGATTAAATTTGATTCTTTTTCCAATATCTCTTCAGATTCAGATACGAAAAATATGTACACAAGAATCCAACTCAAAATCCCTTAAAATCGATAAAAACATCTCAAGAAACTCATCAATCCCATATAAGTTCAAGAATGAAAGCAACTCAAGAACACAACTCAAGAACATCCAATCCCCAATCTTTTTGAACAAAAATTACACTGAAAAAAACATATTTGGCGCGTGGGTGAAAGAACCCAACGCTATGTGAACTCACATATCTAGTAAGATCGAATCCTTGGTAAAATCCACAATAAATTCCCCAAGAAATCGACGAATCTTGACCATTCTAGTCGTTTCTCCTCTCGAGTTCTTTTCTCTAAAACTCTAGCATGAAATCTTTGAGTGCGTAAACTGAACCCATTCATTTTAGGCCCCTAAGTAATTACTAAAAACGAAATGACTTAATTGGGTAAGGAAAAGACCATAATACCCCTTTAAAATCCGGGTGACTTTCTTTATTTGTACAGTCCGATTTCAAACGGGCATATCTCTCTCATACGAACCCGAAAATTAGCAAACTTTGTGGAATTGGAAAGATAATTCAACGACCTTTTATTCGATATCTTGTAGCTCACCTAAATCATCCCGTGCTGAGAGTTATGGTCATTTGAAGTTGACCCAAAACTCATACTTAATATAACTTGCCAAATTTCAGATTTTCATTATTTTTAAAAAATGGTTCTTTCTAATTCTAGCTCTTTTAAATAGCGGGATGTTACAGTTATATTAGTTTTTAGTCATATTTTGCTATAGGGGTCCTTACCTTAATTGCCAAGATTGAATTGTAGTGAAGTATTAGTTTCATGTGTTGGCTTAGACCTTCCTCCATATCGGATGAAATTAATACAAGTCACTATGTATCTAATCGCTAGTTTTGATAATCTGTATTAACTCTCCTTAATGAGTAATATGTGATTGGATCAATGTAAGTAGGGTGATTTTCCCTTTACATAAACTAACAATAGACTCTCTATCTGTGTTAGGTCTGTATAAGTTTATGGAGTGAATAATTAGTCTTTTAACATGTGTATTGCATGAGTAGTTCTCCAATCCCATCGATTGGCTACTAGAGATGCATGAATATATATCTTTAAATGGGTCCTAAATTTTGTTATTTAGGATTATTTAACATATTATGATATACTAATGTATTGTATCTCAAATTCTCAATAGACTTTACGGACGCACTTAATACTACTCAAGTATTACTTTCGATAGAGAGAAGCTATTAATTCAAAAAAAATTGCATTAAATATGTTCATGTTAGATGAAATTATTTTCGGTTTCTAGCTAATAAGAGATGGACACTTAATATACTTTTCTTGTAACTCTTTTGAGTTTGATAAATATGTTATCTCTTATTGTATATTGATGCATGATTGTGTTTCTGATGAATTGAATAATAATCTATCTCATAAGAGAAAATATCTTTTAAAGTTAATGAAACATATATGTACACTAGCGTTTGTGTTATTTATTATCGATAGAACTTTGAAGTTGGATAAAAAATGAAAAGAACGGTTTATTGAAAGTGAATTCACTACCAACATGTGAGTCATGTTTAGAAAGAAAAATGACTAATATAACTTTCATCTTAAAAATAAAATAAATTTAGCGATAAGTTAGAATTAATCTATTCTGATTTGTGTGGTAAATGATCATTCAGGCAAGAGGTGAATTTGAATATTCTGAGATTTTCATAAAGTTACTCATGATATGAAAATATATTTTTGATGTTTTGTGAGTCTTAATTTCTTGATATACTCAAAATATTTTAAGACAAATGAAAATAGCATCATGTGAAATATATAAAATCACTACAATCTGATTGTAGTGATGTGTACCTATCTGCAGAGCTGATGAGTCACTTATCTAATAGAATAATTGCATTTCAATTGTTTATACCAGACACTCTATAACAGATTGGTGTAAAAGAGAAAAGAAATAGACTCTTATGAAGATGATAAGATTAATATATTAACTTATTGTGTTGGTCTTTTGTTTCTTTTGGGATATGTTCTAAGAACTACATATCACATTTGAATTCAATTCCTTTCAAATCAGGAATGCAATGTATGTGTGTTAATTGGATATTCAAAAAGCATGAAATAAGATTTATTTCATTTTCCTAAAGAAAATAACGCAATTTTTAAGACAATTGTCAAATTTCTAGAAAAAAGACTATTTAGTAATCCATGTTCCTTAAAGTAAACTAGTTTTACAAGAACTGAACAAAGAAATAACAATTGAGTTAGTTGTTAATTCAGACGCTCAAGAACATCTAATCGGTATGTTAGAATTGACATTCCACTACATTTAAGTAGTGGGCGAAACGTTACTTTACATAAGAAAACAATACCTTAAGTAGTGGGAGTGATGTTGGGCAAATTAATGAACACTACATGAAAAAGTTGTTAATACTTCAATACCAAAATGTTTTGAGGAAAATATTAAGACTCAAGAACATGAAAGTGTGACTATTGTAGTAGTACTTAGTCGTAGTGGGAGAATGATAATGAATATTGATTGATTTTGTATATTTAAGAGGACTTTCATGATTGAACTCTAGTAACTTTTGAAAAATTTCAGTTTCATGATGGGGCCTTTGAAGATCTTATACAAAATCGATAGGTTACGACATATTATTACTAGACGAAGTTGCATAAGAAAACAACTTGGTAAGATCCTTTTGATAGGAAATATAAAAGGAATATCTGTGAAAGTTCAAAATGCATTGTTAACAGTCGAAGTGGGAGATAGTTTGGGTATATACTATTAATCATGTATTTAGAAATAGTATTCTAACAGTTTTCAAGATTAAATATCTTAGTGAGACATTGCCAGGGTATATACTATTAATTAACCATGCATTTAGATATAGTACATTATAACAATCGTGATGGTTAAAAGTCTAAGTGGGAGATTGTTGGGATATATACTATTAACCATATGTTTAGATATAGTATTTATTATAGAATTATTATTTATTTATTATTAATAGATCATTTATTCGTTTATGGTGTCTGTTTACTTATATTTTAGATGATTTAGTGTATAGAGTTTAAGTTCATACATAGAGGATTAAATCATCGGTTCTTATAAGTATAAAATAAATTATATTCACAATCTAAGATGAAAATTGGACAAGCCATCTATACGATTTTAACACAAGATTATATGTAATTTATATTGATTATGAGAATTGCATAGTTCAAACCTCTTATGCTATTGCATTTTGTATGTATTGAATGGGACTAAGTAGAGATGGTTGCTTTAGACTGACTGACAAAAGCATATTCTCTAAACTATTTAATGTACTTATATTCTTAATCCTGATATAATTAATATGATCTGTATATGTTAATTATCGTTTTGATTTATTAAAAGGTGAAATTTTAAGATGGATCAATATGCCTAGTAGATTGGATGATAATAATGTATATTGGTGAAATAATAAGTTAGTTGACGGAATCCATGTCTCGATAAAGAAATTGAGGATATGTCTTTTTGAGAGGCTTATAAGTTTTCATCGTGTCAAACCTTGCAAGTGGATTGATGAATCCGACACATGAAATAAGTAAAGCAGTGCTCTAAAAGAAATTGATCATTGACTTAAATTTGTCAGTAATTTAATTTATTGATTAGTATTTATAATCTTAACATGGGGAATTCATATGTGTTTAACGGGGAGTTTTGAAATATAAATAAAGGAGTGTAATTACGAATTTCTAGTGGAATAATTTGTAATTTATTATGGTAAGAATGATTAAAATTAATTATTTGAAATTATTTCCATGATAGAAGGCCTTAGTAATTAATTCAGTGATCCCTACCATACCCATATTTAACTAGAACTCAGAATCTATTCTAAAAGGAAAAGGGAGAAGTGTGTGTCTTTCTCTATTCCATGTAAAGGAAGAATTATGTGTCTTTCTCTATTCTAAGGCAAGGGAGAAGTATATCACTGTTTCTATTCTAAGGAAAGGGAGAAGGACATGACATTTTTTATTCTAAGAAAAGGGAGATGCACATGTCTTTTTTAATTCTAAGGAAATACATGGTATTCCTTTTCCTTGGACTAGGAAGAAATCTCTATAGATAGGGATTTTTCTAACCCTTGAAATGAATAAGTTTTCTACAACATACTTGCCCACCCAAGTATTGAGAGAGTTCATTAGTAAACTTGGGATCACTGTAGAATATCGCAGAACTGTGGTCCAGTTTGTGGGCTAGCTTGTGGATTCTCTTGAAGGATCTAGCTTGTTGACTAGCTTGTGGATTCTCTTGAAGGTATCTTCTCACTCTTCAAGAGGTAATTCTTGAATTAAATTTCAGAAAACATTATATGCTCTAACATGATTGTACTTGTTCTAGCATAAACAATGTATTGCCTATTATTCATGTAAGTTGTATGATTCTGGTATGCTTCCGTTGTGCATATAGTTTTCCAATAATCTCTATAGCAGTCATTTTTATAAAAACAATTCAGAATAACAATCAATATTTTTTTAGCAGATTTTTTATATTTTCAATAATAGCCCTCCCCCATAAAGGAGCAAGCAAACAATGCAAATAGAGAGATTTTACTGACCTATATAGAAATATTAATGTGAATAAATATAATAAGCAAAAGAAAATAATTAAACTAATTACCTCAATGGGGGTGATACTACTCTATGTAAAATATGATGAAAAGAAAATGTTAAGACCTTGAATGGGGTAATGCTACTCTATGTGAAATGTGATGAAAATGAAATGTTAAGAACTTGGGTATTTATAGAGGATTGTGATCCTAATTTCAAATAATTTTTAAAAAATTTTGTCATAAATAACATGTAAAGTTAAGATATGGAAGGTACTTAGTCATTTATTTATTTTTGCTTATAGAATTAAAAAAGTTTGCCATAAAAAACATGGAAATTTATGATATGGAAGGAACTTAATTATTTATCCTTTTTTTGCTTATAGAAGTAGAAGGAACAATATTGTGAAGACAAATTATGTGAAGTTGGACATTTAAGATATGGAAGGTACTTAATTATTTATCCTTTATTGCTTATAGAAGTAGAAGGAATGAGATGGTGAAAATAAATTATATGAAGAAGACTTAAGACTGTGTTAGGTATGAAGGAAAATATTTTTCTACATTACTTATTTTTGATGTTTGGTAAGTAAAGGGAAAATATTATCCTTAAATTATTTAGATTTAATTTATGCAAATAGTATAACCCAAGATTTATATCCATGTCCCAACGGTTGGGGCCCAACTCAATAGAGTACTAAATCCAAGTTGGGGTTGAATCTCAGGCCGGGGGGCTTAGTATTGGATCATGGTTCAGGGTTGAATTATGGGTCAAGTTCAGGTCCCATGTCGGGGAAGGTCTCAGATGGGGTGTTAGATCCCAAACTTGGATTATGCTGGGTTGAATCTCGAGTCAATACTAAATTGTCGGACATGTACCGAATTGGACAATCTCAGATTGAGTACCAAATTGTCCAAGAGCGGGATATGGATCGCGTTACGAGGTGGTAGGTTGAGGGGATAGTGGTCGGGATGTTTAGGTGGATTAGGTGGTGGGGGTGGTGAAGTTGAAACAAAATTTAAAAAGTCAATATTTTCCTTTAAATTGGAGGATAATATAAATTAATTTGAAAAATATTTTTCAAATTATTTAAGCCAATTTCATATAAGAAAATCCGGAAAGAAAACCTCCATGCCTAACACACTCTTAATCAGGAAGAAAAATCAGTGGTGCTACTGCATATCATAAAATACTTTTTTTTATAAGGGATCATTTCATCCACAAACCCTAGATTTGATTCTATAACACTAACACTCCATGGGGTTTGTGATACTAAGCTTACCTTCCTTTTAATCTTTTTGTAACAATTCTTTTAGCATAATTATGTTATAAAATCAACCTAAAAATAGTTAGCAAAAAAGTAAATAAGAAACATAAGCAAAGCAAACAAAGAGTGTCAACAAGAAAATACTTAGAGATTTTCTCATTTTTTCAGGAGTATTTCAATTGTTAAGTTTATCGAATATGAGATTTTATGCCTCTGTTTATTATGTTCATAAAGGAATACAAAAAGTTGCCACGGTATACCATTAATAATAAGATCATCAAGAAGGTTAAAGGTGTTGGAAAACTATATGCACAGCGGAAACATACTATAATCATACAACTTACATGAATAATAGACAACACATTGTTTATACTAAAACAAGTACAATCATGTTAGGGCACATAAACTTTCTGAATTTAATTTCAGAATTATCTCTTGAAGCGTGAGCCGATACCTTCAAGTGAATCCACAATCTAGTCGACAAGCTAGAAACTTCAAGCAAATTCATAAGCTAGTCCACAAACTAGACCACAGTTCTACGGTCTTCTACAGTGATCCCAAGTTCACTTCCGAACCCTCTCAATACTTGGGTGGACAAGTATTTTATGGAAAAAATTATCTTTTTTCAAGGGTTAGAAGAATCCTTATTTTTAGAGATTTCTTCTTAGTCCAAGGAAAAAGAATACCATGTCTTTCGTTAGAATAGAAAGACATGTACATCTCCCTTTCCTTAGAAAAGAAAAAGTCTTGTCCTTCTTCCTTTCCTTAGAATAGAAAAAGTGATATACTTCTCCCTTGCCTTAGAACATAGAAAGATACATACTTCTCCCTTTCCTTAGAATAGAGAAAGACACATACTTCTCCTTTTTTCCTTTACAATAAATTCTAAGTTCTAGATAAATATGGGCACGGTAGGGACCACAGAATTAATTACCGAGGCCTCCTATTATGAAAATAATTCCAAATAATTAATTTGAATTATTCTTACCATAATAAATTACAAATCATTTCACTAGAAATTTGTAATTGCACTCATCTATTTGTATTTCCAAATTCCCCATTAGACACATATGTAATTCCCCATGTTAAGATTACAGATACTAATCAATAAATTAAATTACTGATGAACTTAATTCAATGATCAATTTCCTTTAGAGCATTGCGTAACTTATTTCATGTGTCGGATTCTTAAATCCACTTGCAAGGTTTGACACGATGAAAACTTTTAAGCTTCTCAAAAAGGCATATCATCAATCTCTATATCGAGACATGGATTCCATCAACTAACTTATTATTTCACCAATATATATTATCATCATCCAATCTACCAAGAATATTGACCCATCTTAGAATCTCACCTTTTAATAAATCAAAATGATGATTAACATATACAAATCATAATAGTTATATCAGGATTAAGAATATAAGTACATTTAATAGTTTAGAGAATTGCTTTTGTCAGTTAGTCTAAAGCACCTATCTCTACTCGGTCCCGTTCAATACATACAAAATGCACTAGCACAAGAAGTTGGAACTATACCATTCCCATAATCAAGATAAACTACATATAATCTTGTGCTACAATCGTACCGATGGCATGTCCAATTTCCATCTTAGATTGTGAACAAAAAAACTTTATACTTATAAGAACCGATGATTTAATTCTCTGTGTATAAGCTTAAACTTTATACACTAAATCATCTACTATATAAGTAAACAAGCACCATAAACCAATATATGATCTATTAAAATAAATAAATAATTATTCTATAATAAATACTATATCTAAACACGTGGTTAATAGTATATATCCCAACAATCTCCCACTCAGACTTTTAACCATCACGATTATTATAATGTACTATATCTGAATGCATGGTTAATAGTATATACCCTAACAATCTCCCACTAAGATATTTAATCTTGAAAATTATTAGAATACTATTTTTAAACACATGATTAATAGTATATGCCCTAACAATCTCCCACTTAGACTGTTAACAAATCATGTACAACTTTCACAAATATTCCTTTTATGTTTCTTATCAAAAGGATCTTACAAAGTTACTTTCTTATGCAACTTCGTCTAGTAATGTTGAGTCGTAACTTATCGTTTTTGTATTAGATCTTCAGAGGTTTATCATGAAAGTCCTCTTAACTATACAAAATCAATCAATCTTTGTTATGATTCTCCCACTACGACTAAGTATTACTACAATAGTCACACTTTCATGTTCTTGAGTCTTAATATTTTCCTCAAAACCTTTCGGTAATGAAATATTAACTACTTTTCATGTAGTGTTCTTTAATTTGTCCAACATCACTTTCACTACTTGAGGTAGTAGTATTGTTATGTCTAATAACATTTCTCCCACTACGTAAATGCAATGGAACGTCAATTCTGACATACCAGTTAGATGTTCTTGAGTGTCTGAATTTACAACTGACTCATATCTTATTTCTTTGTTCAATTTCTGTAAAACTAGTTTACTTCTAGGAACATGGTTTACTAAATGATCCTTTTCTAGAAATCAGACAGTTGTGTTAACAATTGTCTTATTTTCTTTAGGACACTATAATAAATCTTCTTTCATTCTTTAGGATATCTAATTAACACACACGTTATGTTTGTAATCCCAATTTTCTTATTCTTCCACTCAGCACATGTGCTGAACAATCCTATATCTGAACATGTCACAGATTAGACTTACGTCAAATCCAACTAGTTCTATAGTTGTTCAAGGTACTTATTTGAAAGAAATTTAATTCAGAATGTGATATGTATTTATTAGAACCTATCCCAAAAGAATCAAAATAAATAATAATAAATCAATAATTAATCTTATCATCTTCATAAGAGTCTACTTTTTTTCTCTTCTACAACAATCTATTATAGAGTGTCTGGTGTAGATTGTTGAAATGCAATTATTCTATAAGATAAGTGACTTATGAGCTTTGCAGAGAGGTTACGTCACTACAATTAGATTGCAGTGACTTTATATATTTTTCATGATGCTATTTTCGTGTGTCTTAAATATTTTGAATTTATCAAGACATTTAGACTTACAAAACATCAAAAAATATATCCATATCATGAGTAACCTTCTTGAAAACTCATAATGCTCAAATTCACCGCAAGCCCAAATGCTCATTTATTACACAAATCAGAATAGATTAATTATAACTTATCACTACCTCTTTTTCCTTTTTTAAGAGGAAAGGTCTCTTAGTCATTTTTCCTTCTAAACAAGACTCATATGTTGATAGTGACTTCACTTTCAATGCACCATTATGTTCATCCATTAACCAACCTCGAAATTCTATTTAGAATAAATGACTTAGACACTAATGTACAAATAAGTTTCATTCAATTTAAAGATATTTTTCCTTATGAGACAGATTAATATAATTCAATTCATGAGAGATAATACTAATAAAAGAATCACACATCAATATACCACAAGAAATAAAATATTCATCAAACTCAATGATAGGAGAGTTACAACCAAAAATATTAAATACTCATATCTTATCTAGTTAGAAATCGAAAATAATTCCTTCTAACATAAGGTACATATACAATTCATTCTTTGAATTAATATCTTTATCTCTACCAAAAGAAAAGCTTAAGTAGTACTAAGTGGATGTGCAAAGTCTATTGAGAATATGAGATATAATACTTTAAATAGATCATAATAGTTCGAATAATCCTAAATAACAAGATTTAGGGCTCATTTATACATATATATCCATGCATCTCGAATAGCCAATCGATGGGATTGGAGAACTACTCATGCAATACACATGTACAATGATTGATTATTCACTCCCTAAACTTATACAAACCTAACTCAGATGGAGAGTCTACTGTTAGTTTAAGTCAAGGAAAAATTCTCTAGTTACATTGATCCAATCCTATATTACTCAGTTTAGGAGAGTTAATACAAATTAGCAAAACTAGACGATTAAATACATAGTGACTTATGTCAATTTCATCCGATAGGGAGGAAGGTCTAAGCCAACACATAAAATTAATACTTCACTACTATTTAATCAAATATGACTAAAAACTCGTCTAACGATCCAAAAAAAATTTACCAAATTCCAGATCAATCAGAGTTCTTTTTTTTTTTGAATTCCAAAACTATGATCAATTTGGTTGAAAACGTTGTTTGGCCAAAGTAGAATTTAAGATTTTCCCGCTCAGTAATTCCTTATCATATATCATCATTTTGTGAAATAGATACACAAATTAAGAATAAAGAACGAAATTCTAAAATTCCAAAAGAAAAGCATGTTTATGTATACATTGAATATTAAAATTCAAAAACACAGCTCATAGATATCAATGCATCTTGAACAATAAATTTTTGATGAAAAAATGACTACTCATGCAACATACATATGTGGTGTCAGATATTCACTTCAACAAATTTAGAACAAAAGCTAACTCAGATGGAGAGTATATGTTATTTTAAGTCAAGTGAATATCATTATCCGTAGATCCATTGATCCAATCAAATATTACTCAGTTTAGGAGAGTCAATACAGATAATCAAAATTAGAGATTAAATTTTAAAATTTTTGAGAAAGAACGCTCTAACTTATTATTTTCGTAGTCAACTTTTTGAAATATAAAAAGTATTTATTTCACATTTTAAAAAACACTTATTGTACAGAATAACAATTTAATATATGTGCATACACACTATATATGTAATATGTAATTTCTTAGTCATAAAAAATATATACCACACACACACACATATATATATTCGTATTTAATAATATCGACCTTTATAATTACAATTGCAAAGAGTAAGATTACATGTCTTAATTATAACACATTACATTACCAAACCCCTTGATTATGTAATGATATTTAGATTAATGCTCGTATATTACTTGTTAGATATTCTCTTCAAGAATTACATAAAGTAAGAAAAAAAAGACGAAAACAATAACGTAACAATAATAGAAATAACATATTTATTATAATTTTATAAATGAGATTTGAGGATGGGATAAATTTTATGAATGGTAACGTAGAAAATTTTTTTCTTCATAAAAGTCACTTATGTACCATTTCTACCGTGAAAATCACTACACTTTGAAGTATACTAACACGAAAATCAAAAATCCTGAAAATACTAACTTTCTGATGGTCAACATTTTTTCTTAAATATAATAAATAAAAATCAAATAAAAAGCTTTCGTCTAACCTAAAACATATATGAAGAAAGTAAAATATTAAAAGAACGAATGGGCCTCTAGAAAAATCAGGTTGAAACTTTGTTCCCTCCCTAATTTTCTACAATTTGTTATGGGGAAGTGTGTAATACCCCGCAACTAGAAAGAGTTAGAATTAGAAAGAGTCATTTTTTTTTGGAAAGAATGAAAAATCTGAAAAATCTGAAAATTTGACAAATTAAGTTAAGTTTGAGTTTTTGGTTAACTTCAAACGACCATAACTCCTAGCTCAGGATGAGTTAGATGTGCTACAAGATACCGTAGGAAAGATCTTTAAATTCTCTTTCCAACGCTGCCAAGTTTCCGTGATTTCGAGTTCGTATGGGGGAGATATGTCCATTTGAAGTTGGGCTATTTAGATAAGGAAAGTCAAAACCGGATTTTAGAAGGGTATTGTGGTCTTCTCACCACCCAATTAAAATAATTTCATTTTTGATAATTAGTTGGGGTCTAAACTGAATTAGTTCAGTTTACGCTTTACAATATTGAGTTAGGATTTTTTAGAGAAGTGAAAAGAATAGGAGAAAAGAGGAGAAGAATCAAGGGTTCGTCACGTTCTTGAAGCTAAGCTTGAGGATTTCGTCAAGAGGTGATTCCTACGAGGTATGTGAAATCACATAGCGTTGGGTTAGTTCACCCACGCGCCAATCATTATTTATTTCAGCGAATTTAGATTCTTGAAGGTTTAGAAATTGAGTTCTTGATGGATTTGTTTGAAGTTTCTATTGGGTTCTTCATTTTGATTCATGAAATTAGGTGTGGTTTTGAGTAGATTCTTGGATATTTTGATTATATAGTTGAATCTAAGTGTTTGGGGAAAGACCCAATTGAGTTAGAGTGTTTAGAGATGAAAAACGAGCAAGAAAAATCATCAAACACCTGGGCAGAGGGGTGGGGCGCTGCGCCACTCAGAGCGCCCCACAAAGTTCTCTGAAGTTTTGACCCTGGGGCCCCGCGCCAGACAGCGCGCCCCAACTTCAGTTCTGAAGTTTTGGGTCTAGCGCCCCGTGCCACTCAGAGCGCCAGGGACACCAAGTCTTCTACTTCTTCCCACATCTTTCTGTACTAGTTTCCTTGAAACGTACCTATGTTTCGTAGTTAATTCCTACACTCTAAGGTACGTCTAAACAACATGAAATCATCCATAATATGAGATCATGAGTCTTGAATCCATAATTCAATTCAAGGAAAGTTCATAGTCAAGTTAAGAGAAGTTCATAGAGTTTTTCAAAAGTCTTTTACAAATGTTTTAACTTTGCTTTAAGATTTGAGTTTTGAGTTGAGCAAAGAATAAAGGTTGAAGTTCATTTCTTCAAAGAGTATATGAGGACTATGTATTCTCAAGGAGTTTAAAATGTTTTGACATTTAAATAAGAAAGGAAACTGAGATTTCCAAAGAGCCTTTGAGCTGGTTTTCAATAAAGAGTAAATGCTTTCACAATTAAGCAAGAGAGGAAACTTTGATTTCCAAGATAGCCTTTAAACTAAATTTTGAGCAATTAACTCAAACCATAGAGTTATGTTTTTAAATATATTGATCTAGTATATTTTGGGAGTAGTATTGAGCACCGATATGGGGTAGAGTTCAAACAACTCCCTATTGTATTTTAAAAGGTGTGAATGGAAAATGAAGAGTTGCGACTTTTATGAAAAATTGTGACTTTTATGAAAAATTAAGACTTTTATGAAAAGATGCAACTGTTATGAAAAGTTGTGACTTTTATTAAAGGTTGTGACCTTTCCGAAAGATTGTGACTTTTCCAAAGGTTCGTGACCTTTCGGTAAAGCACAATACGAACCTTTTCACACTATCCTTTGTTTCTTATAAATTGAGGGATTTCCTCTCATTTTAGTTGAATGGAATTTTCTGGATTTCTTCTACTACTACTAAATCTAGTATTCTATGTGCACTTTACTGCCGTTGAGTGGTTCGCTGACACCATTATTTTAGGTATCGATACACAGGTGAGTAAGATTGTTCTATCCTGGGAGGATATATTCCATTATCCTCGGTACTTGGGGGGATTAATTTCCTTAAGGGGACACTGTACATTCAGTCGACTAGATTTTCTTTCTTTGAGAAAAATATTTTGATATTGTTTCTAATCTGTTTTTGATTCTATTTTCTCTACTAGTTTTAATTTTCTAGTTTGAAAATACTCTTTAAACTTTGTTGTTTCTTACCATGTTTTTCAAAGTTTTGTTCTAAGTATCTTAGGAATACAAGCTAAACAACAATCTTAAAGAAATTATTATAATGATGCTATTTCTTGTATTCTACTGATTGAGAGAAACAAATCATGGAAGTATAAGATTAATGCATTACTCTTCCAGAATTTGGTGCTTTGTTTAGCAAGGTCGAAGTGATAATGTATTACAAGAGTTGGTCGTATTTCAGTTAAAGATTACACCAAGTAACCTTCTTCTTATTTATCTAAGGAGGAAAATAGTTTCTAAAAGTTAACAGTTTTAATATTTATCATGTATTTCTTTGGAAAAAGATCTACAAACCATATGATTTTTGAATGAATTTTCCTTGGCAAAAAGTGTTGCCTTTAAAATTCATTAGTTTGCAGAATGAGAGATGCACATTTTTGTTTGATGAAATATTATGTGAAATTGTTATAGTTGGAAGATTATTTGAGAAGAAAAGCATATCTATGTGATAATCTAAGAATATGTTTAATTATGTTTGGAGACTAAAAAAACTTTTGTAGTTTTGTACTCCATATGAAATTTTATTTGGTCTGATTTTTGTAGACTAAAAACTTTTAGAGTTTTGTACTCTAGATTAACTAGACTATGCTATTGGTTTGAAGAATATGAAAACTTCACATTATAAGTCAATGTTGTACTTTTGACTTTCTATAAACTTCATTGTTATATAGAAAGAAATTGTACAAATTATTTTGTCTTTATTCTTAGTATTTTAAATATTAAGTGGTATGTCCATTTGTGATAGAGGAAAAATACCAGTGACTTAGAGAGTGTGATTTTGTGCCTCTATGGAATGAACTTTGAAATTGTGTAAAGATTGTCAAAGAGAATTGAAGCAATATAATTCTTTGGTTGAATAATCTTTTCAAAAGCGGTTTCATGTTGCCAATAACACTTTGATAGCATCAGAAAAAAAAAATATGTCCAAAACCTATTTTCAAATACTTGAAAAATATTTTTGAGATCATATTTAAAATGTGGGGGGTACTATGCTTATGACAAAGATAAAATTAGACTTATTGTCTAATTTAAATTTAGAGCACTAGATATGAAATTCGATGATACTTTATATAATGTTATTCCCACAATATTATTGGAGTATATTTGATATTGTGGTTGTTTAGTTTCTCTTTTGCTAGTGTATGGTATGATTAGTATGAAACTACCAAATTATATGTATACTTGTTCAAAATGATTGAGTTCTTTTATGAAAAAGTTTCACTTAAAATGTTGTGACTTTTCATGAAAAGATATGTCTATTAACTATAACTATTTGTATAGACATGAATATTGGTGAATAGTCATTTGTCATGTTTTGTAAAAGAAGGATTTGAAATATGTTGCCTTTATTAGACCTGATGAAACCTTGTTCATGGGTAGTTCTATAACAATCAAATTGAAAGTTATGGAAAGGTCCTTCCGAAAAATACATTTGACAAGGTGATGACTCTAAACAATGTTTGTATCACACAAAATTGTAAGAAATAGGAACAAAATATTTGTGAGAAAAAGCTATCTCGCAGAGAGCTTTTTAAACTCAATATTTTTATTTGTTCCAACTTGCTTGAGTCAAACTGTTTGTGACATTAACACTTGGGGCATGTCAATTACAAAACCTTGTAAGGAAAACTAATCAACTTAGAAGTTTTGTCTAACTTTGAGTGCAATAAATAAAAATATCAAGTCTGTGATGAATCTAAGTATGCTGAGCATTCTTATAAATCTGTTGAATGGAATTCTAATCCCTTAGAGTTGATTTACACTGACATTTGTGATATGAAGTCAATACCATCTCGTGGTGGGAAAATGTATCACATAACTTTTACTGACAATTGCATTTGATATGGTTATGTCTATTTGCTGAATGGTATGAATGAAGCAATATAAACGTCTGGACAATATAAAATTGAAGTTGAAATCAGTTGGGAAAAAGATTAGAAGTGATAGGGATGGAGAATATAAATCTCCTTTTGTAGAAATATGTTTGGAAAAAGGATTTATCCATCAAACTACTGTCCTATTCACCTAAATCTAATGTAATTGCAGAATGAAAGAAAAATTATCGAACTTTGAAGAAAATGATGGGTGCATTACTTTTAAGTTCAGGTTTACCCCAAAACTTGTGTGGAGGAACTATCCTTACTGCAAAAGGGAACAACAAAATGTTTTGTTATTTTTAGAAAAAAAGCAATTTTATTTGTTCAGGACCCAGTCTATTCCATATGAGAAATGGAAAGGAAGGAAATCCAACTTGAAATATTTCAAAGTGTGGGGGTGTCTAGCCAAAGTCCAAGTTCCTATTCCTAAAAGGATTAAAATAGGACCTAAGAATTGTGGACTGTAAAATTAGACTTGAGTAGTCTAGTGAAAGGTCTAAAAGACATTGGAAAGAACAAAAGGAAAATGTACTTAATAAAGAGATTTAGACGCGTAGTAAATGTCAAAGGACATCTACTACCTTCGGATATGATTTTGTAACATCTCCTATGTCTTATGTGGACTCATCCTTTTGAAAAGATGTTGTCAATAGTGATATTTGTTCAATCTTGAGAAATCCTATTGAAAGTAGGTTGATCTTCCTCCAAAAAATAAACCTTTGGGTTCAAAGTGAATATTTAGAAGGAAAATGAAAGTCGATTGAACTGTTGACAAATATAAATCAAGACTTTATGTCAACGGCTTTAGACAAAAACAACGTCTTGATCTTTTCGACACATAGTCGCTAGTAACTAGAATTACATTCATTTGGATGTTAATTGTGTTATTTGTGGTATATGACCTCCAAATTCATCAAATAAATGTTAAAATAACTTTCTTAAATGGAGAATTGGAGGAAGAAATTTACATGGAACAACCTGAGGGTTTTGTGCTTCCTGGTAAAGAAAAGAAAGTGTGCGAACTTGTTAAGTCACTTAATGGACTAAAACAAGTATCCAAACAATGACATCATAAATTTAACCAAACCATGTTGGCAAATAGATTTAAGAATAATGGAAGGATAAATGTGTTTAAATTAAAATCACAAAGTCATTGTTTGTTTGTATATTGATGACATGTTGATCATCAGTAGAGACACTAATCACATAAATGATACTAAATGTTTGCTAGAAAGCACGATTGATATGAAAGATCTTGGAGTTGCTGATGCGATCTTAGGTATAAGAATCCTTAGAACTTCACAATGTTTAGCATTGTCACGGTCTCATTGCTTTGAAAAAAGTATTTGACTAGTTCAAATATTTGGATTTCAATATTGTCAAGACTCCAATAAATGTGAGCTTTGCATTTCAAAAGAGTGGAGGCGAAAGTGACTCACAATTGGATTGTGCTGTAGCATTGGTAAATATGATGTATATCACAAAGTGTGCACAATTCAGATATAGAATGTGTTGTTAATGAACTGAGTTGGTTCACGAGTGATCCCAATCAAACTCATTGGATGACAATGGAAAGAGTTTTGGGGTATTTAAAACATACTCAAAACTATTTCTTAGATTATAATAATATCCAGCAAAGGATATAATGATGCAAATTGGATCACCGGGATCAAATGAAGTAAAATTTACGAGTAGATATATATTTAATCTTGGTGTAGGAGGTGGAGGAGCAGTCTCTTGGAAATCTTCCAAAAGGACATGTATCGCTAGCTCTACAATGATCTCTGAGCTAGGTGCTCTTGATAAGGCCGGTGAATAAGTTGAAAGACTCCATAATTTCTTGATAGATATTCTTTTTGGCTCAAACCCTTGGCATCAGTATGCATACACTCTGATAGTCAAGATGCAATATATAGGGCATGGAGAATGATGTATAACGGAAAGTCTCATCATATAAGATATAGGCATAATACTGTTAGAAAACAACTACTCTCTAGTGGAATTATCACAATTGACTATGTAAAGTCCATGGATAATGTGTCGGATCCACTTACAAGAAGGCCTAACTAGAGCGAAAGTTGAAAGATTATCTAAGGGAATGGGATTATGGCTTAGGACAATTCATCATGGCGGTAACTCTATCTAGCAGACTGGAGATCCCAAGAGGTAGATTCAAGGAGAAAAACAAAGTTGTGACTGACGCTTCGACATTGTCAATCAACTCAATTCATTTTCATGATGAAGACAATGTTCAGGAACGAGGTTAAAACATTAAGACTTGTTAATTAGTTAATAAAGCTTAATGTTTTTAATGATTTGCTAAGTTTTGCAGACTTGACCAAATAGTGTATCTACGTGAAGACACAGTTAGAAATCACCTATGTGAGTGTGAAGTGTAAGCCACTTGAAAGAGAATTATTGTCAAAAGCGTATTCTCTATACACTCATGAAACTCGGAGGTGTTCATGGCAGAAACGAACACAATCGTAAGAACCATAAATGGTAATGGGTTAATTGTGTGACATATGGTTGTCTAGGTATACACCAAAGCTCGATGGTTCAAAGATATTGCATCTACCGATTGACCGAGTATATCTGACATATGTTCACTAGGGAAAGTCCAAGGGGAAACCTACTTATCAATATGCAGTTAATTCTTGCCTGTAAAGTACACATACTTGTCTGTTTCTTTGTCTTGGAGCCATTCCCCATTCATGCTGGGTTTTAAAAGGTGTGAATCGAAAATGAAGAATTGCGACTTTTATGAAGAGTTGTGACTTTTATGAAAAATTGTGACTTTTATGAAGAGTTGTGACTTTAATGAAATGTTTTGACTTTTATGAAAAGTTGTGACTTTTATAAAAAGTTGTGACTTTTATGAAAGGTTGTGACCTTTCCGAAAGATTGTGTCTTTTCCAAAGGTTTGTGACTTTTCTAGTAAAGGCACAATAAAAACCTTTTCACACTACCCTTTGTTTTTTATAAATTGAGGGACTTCTCTCCTTTTAGTTGAACAAATTTTTCTAGACTTCTTCTACTACTACTAAATCTAGTATTCTATGTGTACTTTACTACCGTTGAGTGGTTCGCTAACACCGTGATTTTAGGTACCGATACACCGATGAGTAAGATTATTCTATCGAGGGAGGATGTATTCCATTAACCTCGGGTACTTGAGGGGAATAATTTCCTTAAGGAGACTGTGCATTCAGTGGGCTCTATTTTCTTTCATTGAGAAAAATATTTTTATACTGTTTCTAATTTGTTTATGATTCTATTTTCTCTACTAGGTTTAATTTTCTAGTTTGAAAATACTCTTTAAACTTTGTTGTTTCTTACCAAGTTCTTCCATGTTTTGTTCTAAGTATCTTAGAAATACAAGATGAACAACACTCCCAGCCCCCATAAACCATGTAGCCACCATGGGTAGAAAAGGGTCATACTTTTTAGATGGTTATTTACTGATTTTTAGCATAGACTAGTGGATCCACTTAGTAGTCAGGTTCTATACCCTCGGAAATGTATAGGATTGCCGTGACAGCGTCAGGCAAAACTTATTATCACAATAGCTCTTAAGTGATGGTTGTCAGTTAGAGAAACTCCCACAAAAGTATTTTGTATCCTTAAATACACATATTATTTGTATTTTTGTATAGAAAATGAGTTCATATTGTATCTTTTGATACAAACAGAGTCACTATTGTCTCTATTTAATACACATAGTTGCTATTCATGTTTTAAAGCTTTTCTTTATATTGCATTTACATTACTGCTTTATATTGAAATGAGTTCAGTTGAGTTGAGTTGAGTTGAGACCTGGTTTGTTCTTTTAGTTCCTTTCAAGCTTATGTCTTGTTTAGATTTCCCCTCGCATACTCGTACATTCAATGTATTGATGTCATTTGGCCTGCATCTTTTAACGATGTAGACACTGGTAACCAGGATCATCATCTAGCGTATCGTTGATCCTTGTTAAGCTCCAGAGTTTTTGGTGAGCCTCCTTGCTTCTGGAGGATCCCTTTTATTGCTCTCAGTATTTAGTTAATTAGGATATCGTCGGTCTTGTCCCCACAACCATCTCAGTTATTAGAGGCTTCATAGATAGTCAGTCAATTAGTTCATTTGTCACTATTTTATTATTGGCTTATGTTTTGAGACTTGAGTTGCCATCTTGGCTAGTCTAAATGTTTCTTTTAAAACATTATAAGTTTATTTCATTAGTTCCTTATTTGAGACTATTTCTTGTGTTTGCGTCTTCCACTGAGTAAGTAAGTCAGGCCAAGGATTCACTTGGGGCAAACAATGGTTCTTGAGTGCCAGTCCCGCCCAGAGTGTCGGCTCGGGGCGTGACAATGTGCCTTTATTATTTTATTTTGTTCTTTAATAGTTATTATTTTCATATAAGTTTTGGATCAGGTCCTGTCTGTAATTTTTATATATATATATATATATATATTATCTTTTTCAGATTTTCTCCTAACAATCAACCATTCTAACAATTCACATAATTTTTCTATATATATAGGGAAGAAAATAATAATTAATCAATGATAACTACGATAAAAGAAGTTATAATAAGTCCTAAGTTCAAATTCAAGCTTAAATTCTCTTTGCAAGTAAGTAGAATAACGACTTATCAGATGAAACAACTCTTCAAGTGTGCCTTCTAATCTAACATCTTGTATTTGACGATCAATTTCACTCAAATGGTGCCTGACATTCCCAACTCCCTGCAAATCTCGAGGATTTGATCCCTGTTATTATTACCAGGTGTCGCCATTTTTATAGCTAATTAATTAGTGAAAAAAAAGACAAAAAAAATTAGTTTTCGCAATAAAACTTCTCTACCAACTGTTATCTCTAAGACAATAATTATAGAGAGATTTGAATGTGTATACATACACAACAGATGAGTGAATTTTTGCACTTAATTAAGCACTAATGAAACTAACCTGGGTGAAGTGATGTTCAAAGTTGGTAGAAATAAAATGTGCCTTCGGTATTTATAGAGGATTCGTCGTCCTAGTTTCTAGATTTTCATAATAAATTTGGATTTTCAAGATACGGAAGAAATAGAAGGAACATAATTATTAGCAATTTTTTTGGTTAATATCTCTATTGCCCCTCAAACTTATCAACAAAAATTCATTTAGACATTCAAATTATAATTTGTTTAAATTGAGCAATTGAACATATAAAACATCTACTTTTAATATAAAATATAGTACGTGACTAATTTGCCTTTTGTGATATACCCTCTTTAAAACAAAATTCTGTGAGCAATTTTTATTTATTCAAAAGTCACTGTCAGTCATTTCTAATCAATTCCAATCAAACCAGTAAGATAAATTAGTTAAACATTAATTTTTACATTAAATATAAAATAAGCTTAATAGAGTGGTCAACAAAGAAAGACGTTTTAATTATCCCTATTTATGATTTTGTTGGAATTCCTTGATGGTATGTTAAGCCAAGTATTTCAAGTTAATACTCCTTCCATTCCCTTTTACGTGTCACACTTTAACTTGGCACACCCATTAACAAAATAATTATTTATATAGATATTTTACCAAACTTTTCCCTATTTAATGATGTCTTAAAAACTTATTTGAAAAATATGTATTTAATGCTAAGGGTAAAACATGAAAAATAGTTATCCTCTTTTCTTGATATGTCAAAAGTGACAAATAAAAATAAAATCTATTTGAGGAATAAGTGAAAATCATCAATTTAGATACTATCACATTTTATGCACCAATTAATTATTTAACAACTGTAACATCCGGCAATTTGAAATAACTATGAAAAAGCTTGAAATTGAAAATAGTCATTTTTTTTGGAAAAAATCGAAATCTGGAAATTTGGTTAAGTGTGGGAAATCAGTGAGTTTTAGCCAACTTTGAGCAGTTATAACTCCTTGCTCAGGATTATTTAGGAGTAGTTCCAGTTATGATTGTGAATCTTGTGGAATGATCTTTTCAACGCCATCGAGTTTGCTCGATTCCGAGTTCGTATGAACGAGTTATGCCCTTTAAAAGTTGGGCAGTTGGCAGGGAATCCGTTCGGAAATTTTAAGGGCATTTTGGTGTTTTCCCTAGCTATTTCTTTTGGGGTTATATTGTTGTGTTAGGCTGATTTTTGGATAATTTTGGTCCCATTTTACAGAGTGAGAGCTAGGGCTTGTGAGTGAAAAGGAGAAGAAAGAGGAGATCAAACAAGTTTCCGTCAAAGATCGTCGTGGATATCCTCGGGGGTGATCCCTACTAGTATGTGAGTTCTTAGTGTTGGGTTGATCCTTTCCCCCACACACCAAACTCATTTTTGTTATTGAGAAAAGATTTGTTGGGTTGTTGAAATTGTTTGGTTGTGTTGTTGATGTTGTTGATTGTGTTGTTGAAGTCCCTTGTTGATTTGGGCATGTTTTCGGTTGTGTTTATGAGTTGAAATCTATTGTATGTTGAGGGGTTTATGATTCTAAGTGATTGGGGTTGGATCCATTGAAGTTAAGGAGGTTTAGAGTTGGAAAAATGAAGGAGAAGAGTCGGATTTTTGGGGGAAAAGGATGGGGCGTCGCGCTAGCCAGCGCGCCCCAACTGGGGTTCTGAGGTTTTACCCCTGGCGTGGCACGTCTCTCAGAGCGCCAGCAGGCCCCTTCTGAGCTTTAAGGGCTGGCGCTCCGCGCCTTGCAGAGCGCCAAGGACGCCAAGTTCCCCCATTCTTTTCACACTTTCTCATGCATGTTCCTAAGTATTATACCTATGTTTCATAGTTGTTTCCGACACTCCAAAGTATGTCTAAACATCACGAATCCCTCCATAACATGTGATCAAACACCTTGAATTCATAATTCCAATTTCGAGGAAAGTTAGTTTCCAAGTCATGTGAAGTTAGAAGTCTAGTGAAGTTAGAGCCAAGCTTAGAAGTTAAGAAGCAAGTCAAATCAAGTCTTCAAAGTTTTCAAGAGTCTTCATTGAACGTTTTAACTTCATTCTAAGGCTCAAGTTCCAAGTTAAGTATAGAGTTCCAAGTAGAGTATAGAATTTCAAGCTAAGTAAAGAGTATCGAGTTTCAAGTCAAGTCAAGAGTTTTCAGTTAAGTCAGGAGTTTCGAGATAAGTCAAGAGTCAAGAATTGAGTTCATTTCTCAAAGTTATTGGGGAACTATGTATTCCCAAAGAAAGTTTAAAGAAATATTTTTACATTTAAACAAGGTTGGAAACTGAGATTTCCAAAGAGCCTTCGGGCTAGTTTTTGAGTAATTATCTCAAATCAACAGGAAGACATGTTCTAAAAACATAAGAGCTAGTACATTTTTGGGAGTAGTATCGAGCACCGAATTGGGGGAGCGTTCAAAGAACCCACAGCCCCCATAGAACCATATTAGCCACCATGGGTAGAAAAGGGTCATACTTTTTAGATGAATCCTTTTCCAGATAGACTAGTGGATCCATTAGGCAGTTCAGGTCTTATACCTTTGGTCGGGTATAAGATGCTCTGGCAGCGTGAGGTCGATCGCTGTATCATCACTATAGCTCTTATGTGATGGTTGTCGGTTAGAGAAACTCCCACAGCAGTTATTGTATTTTCATACACATAAATTATTGTATTTTTATATACATCAGTTCATTTGTATTTCTATATACATATCAGGCTTATTGTATCTTTGTATCCACACAGAGTTTATAGCATGTTTTAAGCAGTCTTTTTTTATATCGCACTTGTTTTAAATTGCCTTATATTGAAATAAGTCAATCAGGTTGAGTTGAGTTGAGCCAGGTAAGCTATTCAGTTTCTTCCAGATTTCCTTCTAGCCTTTGTTTCTTAGTCTTCCAACTCGCATACTTGTACATTCCATGTACTGATGCCAGTTGGCCTGCATCTTATGACGATGCAAATACAGGTGCTCAGGATCAGCATCCAGCACGTCGTTGATCCAGCTGAACACTTCAGAGTCAGTGGTGAGCCTCCTTGCATTCCGGAGGACTCAATTATTTTGTGTCCTTAGTTTTGTTTTATTAGGGTGTTGCGGGGTCTGTCCCAACATCCATCTCAGTAATTGTAGAGGCTTCATAGACAGTTAGTCAGTTAGTTTGGGTCTCTCATCTATGCATATATGTAAACATTCTATTTTGAGATTCGAGTTGCCTTTGTGGCCAGCTTATATAAGTTAAGTTGGTTTGTAACCTTGCATTTGCATTGAGCTATTATGTTGAGTTGTGTTTTTGCTGAGTTAAGAAAGCCAAGCCAAGGGTTCGCTTGGGGCTAGAAATGGTCTCCGAGTGCCGGTCCCGCCGAGGGTGTAGGCTCGGAGCGTGACAACAACTGTATCTATTACTTGTCCCTTTTATTAACTTTGCATGGAACAAAAATATAATATGACTTATGTCTTTGATTATGATGTCATAAATTTACATACTTAGATATAAAAGAAATAATTCATGATATAAAGAATAATATAAGAGAAATTATTGTTTCTTTAATAAACAACTTTATTGCATACTTGTTATCGTGATTCAAAAAATATTTGTAATTTGGAGATATGTAGCTACATAAGGTGTGTTCGGTACAAAGTAAAATATTTTATAGAAAAATAAGTGAGTATGTTGTTATTTTTTAGTATAAAACTTTAAGCAAATATTCAACTAGCAGTATGTCTATAGGTACCTTACGAGATAAAATCATATATATATATATAATCACAATTTACAAATATGTTCTAAACTACTATATTATTTATTTTAAGGGAAAATTACGCGAGTTGACAAACATTACTAGTTTATTACTCCATTAAGGTATAGTTTCAATTAATTACTATGTGTGGTTATATTTTAATATAATTTTCTATTAATTATGGGACTGTCACGATTTGAACATACACCCTGGACGTGGCCGGCACTCGAGAACCATTGTTGGTCGTCCCCAAGCAAACCCTTATCTTGGCTGACTACTCAGCGGAAGACTAACTCAAGCATACACTCGCATCAAAACTGAAGAATTGTTTGAAAATAGTTTATTAAATCTCAAAGTTACCTAAAAAATTTGAGTATTAGACATAAAGTTTTACATAAAATATCTAAAATTGAATATGACAAGATTGACCTAGATTGTTTGTCTATGAAGCCTCTACTTTATAAAGATAGGTATCGGAAAAAATCCCACGACGCCTCAAAAGTGTTACTACTAACAAATCATAAACCTAGGGGCCTCCGAAAGCAAAGAGGTCTCACCAAAAGCTGATAAGCGAATGATGTAATCTCAACGGATAGTCTGTTGTTGATCCTAAGTACATGAATCATCACCATGAAATGATGCAAGTTGAATGACATTAGTATATTGAATGTACGAGTATGTAATGGGGTTGAATAACACAAATAATTTAATTGAAATGATGTAAGTAACTCAACTGAAATATAGTATAAATCATGATGAAAATCATTTAAGCTCTAATTGTGGGAATGCAATAATAGTAAATATTGAACTGAAATGCATATAAAAATTATACTTTACTTTACTTGGGAGTTTCTCTAATCGACAATCATCACGAAAAACCTTGTGATGATACAACATTTTATCCACGTTGCCAGAGCCATCCTATACCTTGTTGGAGTATAAACCGCAACTAAACTAATATGTAACATCCTAGAAAAAGTTTTGAACTAAGACTTGAACCATCCTTCATTGTGAGTAGAATTTTACCGAGTATTAAAATTTCTTGAGTGTTAAGGTCACTAGATGTAGCAGCTTGAGTTCCAAGAAGACCTAAAGAGAGTTCATTCAAGTTATTCCTAAGTTCTTCTATGTGTTAGGTCAACTTCAAACGACTATAACTTTTAGTACATGATGAGTTCGGCTGCCCATAGGATATCAAATGAAAGGTCTTTGAATTATATTTCCAACGCAACCAAGTTTGCTAAGTTTTGAGGTCGGATGAGTGAGATATGCCCTTTTGAAGTCAGGCTGTCCAATTAAGGAAAGTTATCTGAAAATAGTGAGGGGTAATTTGGTCTTCTCCTTACCCTATCAAATTTAATTATTTTTTAGAAAGGTTTTAGGGGTCTAATCAAATTAATTTCAGTTTTATAATCCTAATATACGCCTAGGGTTTTAGTTGAGAGTTCAAGAAGAGAAAATAACATAAAAGAGGAGAAAAGAGGAAAGGGTCAAGGCGTTCATCGAGATTCTTAAGAGTTGTTGTGGATTTTCTCCATGGGTTTGATCCCTAAGAGTTATGTATGTTTTCATAGGGTTGGGTTCGTTCACCCACACGCCAAACATTATTTTCATATTCGAATTCGTCCATAAAGATTGAAAGATATAAGTTCTTGATAAGTGTTCTTTAAGTTTCATTCTAAATCTTGTTTTGTTGGGGTTTTTATGAATTATTGAGATGAAAGTGAGAGTTTTGATGGCTGTATTGAGTAGATTAGAGTGTACTTATGTTAAGTAATTAAATCAGAGTGATCGGGGAAGAAACCATTCGTATCTAGGTAAGTTAGGTACGAAAATAAGAAAGAAAAGTCATCGGGGTTTTCTGGTCTAGGGTTGGTGTGCCGCCCTAGCAGTGCACCAAAAATATGGGTCTGTAGGTAGAGGGATGGCTCCTTGCAACACTCATTGCGCCAGGGTCGCCTTCCCCCACCCCTTCTCTTTCGTTTTGCCTGTTTGAGTCCTTTAAAAGGGTACCTTCAAGCCCTATTGGTTCTAATCACTCTAAACTACTTCTAAACACCTAGAAATTATTCCTAACATGATCATAACCTCAAATCCATAATTCAAATTCAAGGTAAAGTTAAGAGTGAGTCTTGAGAGTTCTTCCGAACTTTTTGAGAAATTTCCTTTGAGTCTTTTCATGAGTCTTCTACAATTTCAAATAACTTGTTTGAAGACTCGATCAAGTGAATATAAGAATGAAGAGAATGTTTTAATGAGTCTAGATTATCGTCATGTAATCCTTCATATCATGAACTATGAATCTTGAATTCATAATTTAAATTCAAGAGAGACTTAATAGTAGAGATCAAGAAAGTCTTTGAGTTCAATTGTGAATTCTTTGAGATCAACTATCGATTTAAACTAAGTTTTGAGCAATTAAGTATGAGAAAGGGTAAGAGTTGTATACATGAGTTCCATATTGTTATGTAGACTCTTGAGTTGAGCCGTTCTTGCCCATAAATTCCGCATGAACTCCATAAGTTGAGTATCTCTAAGAGGGGTAGATCTTCAAGTTCTATGTCTTGAGTATTGAGTTCCTAACCCCTTTGACATTATATTCCTAATCATGGGGCTATTCCACGTTACCTATGAAGGTCTTTGAGTTGAGTTGTTCATGCCCATAATTATGCATGAACCTTATGAGTTGAGTAGTCTTGAGATGAGAAGTATCAGTAAGCCCTTGAGCTGAGTAGTTGATGCCCATAATTCCGCATGACCCCCCCCCTCGGGTTGAGTATTCTCAAAATGAGTAGCATCATTGAAGTTCTTGAGTTCTGAGTTGTTGAGTTTCGAGTATTGAGTTCTATCTATGGTTATTGAAAACCTTGAATTGAGTCGTTCACATCCATAATTCAGAAAGAACCCTATTTTAAGAAGTCTTTTTACAAATTATTTTCTAACTTGTTTTAAAGACATGAGAACTGAGTTTGAGAAAGAGTAGAGTCAAGTTCATGTTTAATTTGAAAAGATTATATAGGAACTAAGTATTTCCAAAGAGTAAATGTTTTCACATTTAAACAAAAGAGGAAACACCAATTTCCAGAAGAGCTTTTGAGCTAGTTTTTGAGTAATAATTTAAAACTAGAGAAAGAGTTATGTTTTTTAAACATATGAGCTAGTTACATTTTGGGAGTAGTGTTGAGCACCAATATGGGGACGACTTTTAGTTCAGATAAATCAAAGTCTCCATAAACTGTGTATCCAACATGGGTAGAAAAGGGTCATTCTTTTTAGATGATTCCTTAACGATTTTAGCATAGACTACTGGATCCATTTAGTGAGTAGGTTCTATTCACCGACAAAATATAAAATGACCCTGACAGCGTGTGGCAAGACACTATAGCATCACATAGATCATAGTGATGGTTGTCGGTTAGAGAAACTCCCACAGAGATATTTTTAATTCTTTTATACACAGAGTTTACTTTGTATTTTCATATACAAAAAAAGATTTTATCTTGTATCCTTGCATACAAACTGAGTTACTACTGCATTTTTCAATGCATTAAGTTGCTTTCTACTAGTTTAAATGCTTTCCATGTATTGCATTTGTATTGTTGCTTTATATTGAGTTGAGTATCCAGAGTTGAGTATCTTATCATTAGTCGAGCCTTATTTCACTAAGTTGAATATCTTATAATTGAGTGGAGCCCTATTTTCTCTAAGTTGAATTGAACTCTGTTTCTTTGAGTTGAGTTGAGTTTAGTGAGTTGAGAAGAGGTAAGTATGTTTCTATTCCACCAGTTCAAGCTTATGTTTATGCTTTAGAATTCCTCTAACAAGCTAGTACATTCCATGTAAGGATCATCAACAGATGCTTCGTTGATACCAGATGCAGTTCAAGTTAGCTACGGTGAGCCCAGAGGGTTCCACTTGTACTTTCAATTATATATCAGTTTTTAGGACGTCGTGGGTCTTATCCCGACTTTCATCTTTGTCAGTTAGAGGCTTTATAGATAGACAATATATTTTCAAAAGTCTGTTCATTTATTTTGTTAAATGTTTTAAAGATTAAAGTTGCCTATTTTATGACAAGTTGAATATATTATTTTTATTCCATTTTTAAGCTTTGTATGCTTGATTTAGTATTCCACTTGTAGTTAGCCAAGATGAGGGTTCGCTTGGGGACCAACAATGGTTCTCGAGTGCCGGTCACAGGTATAGGCTTGGGTCGTGACAGACTTGGTATCAAAGCACAAAGTTCAAGAGCCCTAGGGTGTCTATGAGGCCATGTCTGTATAGTCCTAGTTATCAGTGTGAAGCACACCACATCTCTAATTAGGATGCTGCAACATTTAGGAACTCTCTCACTTCTTTAATACTCTTAATCGTGCAATAGAGCTATACCATAGATATTTATTAATATTCATATAGTTATCACATTCATACGACTACCTATCATACTAGAGGTGGTTGAAATGAAAAGTCATTCATTTAAGTTTGAGTTGCTCTTAACAAGAGTCTTGAGGAAGTCATGAGAATCTAGAGGGGCTTGAGAGAAGCCCATGCCCATGAGTGATTTAAGTGTTAAGTTTCATAGGAATGACTAATGTTCATATGAATCTTGTGTTTGAGCTAAAAGCGAGTTGACACTCTTCCCTAAACCTTATTCAGTTGAGACCTTTAAGAGGATGGTATGTTTAGAGATTTGGTAGTATTTTCTCCCTAAAAAATAGTATGAATTACGAGATTATGAGAAATAGTAGTGAAAGTGCCCAACATTAAAGGAAAGTATGCAGAGGTTCAGTAATCTAAGGAAAGGGGATAATGATGGGGAAGATTATGTGATTGCAATCATGCACCCATTTAGTTATAAGTGATGAGTTTCCCTCAATAGTAAAATAAGGAATAATAATGTTGTAGAGAGTTGTACATAGAAGGAAGAGGAATAATTACTAGTCACTATGAGATAGATTATTAGTTTTTAACCAGAATAGAGTTTATGTCAATGTGCCATCGTGTTAGAGAAGACTAAATTATATGTTGAATAATCGAGCAGAGTATTCATGAGGTGGTAGACCCAAGCTAGGCTTATGATTTTTGAAGGGGCAAACCCCATGGTATTTAGATGATGATAGAGCTATTTGAGAGATAATGCGCAGTAAGTGAGTAAGTAGTACTTAAGTTGCAAAGTCGAATATGATGGTAATTTGTGAGTATGGAGACTAAGAGGTACAAATTGACTACTTCTCATAAGGTCCTAGCAGACGAGTGTTTCTAAATTGTATCCAGTAGTTGTAAGTTAGTATAGTAAGCAAGCAATCATATTGACATTCGGGTTCAATAATAAACATTAAGCTATAATTTGAGATGAGTGACTTGAAAATAGGATGACAGCATGAGGGTGATGATGTTAGTTTTGAGATTTTATCTAGAATACTTGACATAGAGTAGGTGAGGAATTGAGGTGATTAGCTGCAATAAATATGAGTGGTACAAGTGATATACCATAAATCTCTTGACAAGGGTAGTGAAGTGTGTCTAAGTCATAACAATAAAAATAGCATTACAAGGTGTATCGAGAGGGTATGTAATCAGAAGAGGTTAACAAAAATACCTTAGAAAGAAGTCTTTGTACCTGCTTATGGAGAGTCCGGTAGTCATAAGATAAGCTTCTCCTGAGTGTTAGAGTATAAGAGGATGCAGACAAGTTAGAGATGTTGGAATAGGTCATAGCCTTCAGTGTCAGCTTTAGACCTAAGGGGGAGATGATAAGATTGGAAATGAAGTCAAGTGTTGAGAATAAGATAGTAATGAGTCCAAAAGAGTATGGGAGATATCTTTTCAGAGGTCCTTTCAGTAACATAATAATGTTAGAAAGAGAAGGTTAATGATCCTATCGAGATAATGATGGCGTGATAAATTTGTCTAAGGTTATAAATGAGGAGGAAGAAGAGAATGAGGTTTTACTATGACAAATAGATAAATGAGAGCCCTTAGTTGGTTCCGAATAGTAATGCGGGTAAATTCTAGTTGGTAAGGTAGAGATTATAAGAGTAACCCCGTTGCATACCCAGTCCAACCATCATTTGAGGACGAATGATCCCAAGGGGGATATATTGTAACACCCAAAAAAGTTTTGAACTAAGACTCGAACCATCCTTCATTGTGAGTAGGATTTTACCGAGAAATTTAAAATTTCTTGAGTGTTAAGGTCACTAGATGTAGCACCTTGAGTTCCAACAAAAACTAAAGAGAGATTTTTCAAGTCATTCCTCTTTTCTTTTATGTTTTGGGTAAACTTCAAACGACCATAAATTTGGTATAGGATTAGTTAGGTGACCCATAAGATATCAAATGAAAGCTCTTTGAATTATCTTTCCATCGCCACCAAGTTTTCTAAATTTGGAGGTCAGATGAATGAGATATGCCTGTTTGAAGTCAGGATACCCAATTAAGGAAAGTTACCCGAAAATAGTGAGGGGTATTTTGGTTTTCTCCTTACCCAATAAGATTTAATTCGTATTTAGTAAGGTTTTAGAGGTCTAATATGATTAGATTCAGTTTTGTAATCCTAATATACGCCTAGTGTTTTAGTTGAGAGTTCAAGAAGAGAAAAGAGGAAAAAAGAGGAAAGGGTGAAGGCATTCGTCGAGATTCTTGAGAGTTGTTGATGATTTTGGCCATGGGTTTGATTCCTATATAGTATGTAAGCTTCCATAGTATTGGGTTCTTTCACCCACACGCCAAACAATATTTTCATATTCGAATTCGTTCCATAAAGATTGAAAGATTTAAGTTCTTGATAAGTGATTTTTAAGTTTCATTCTAAATCTTGTTTTGTTGGGGTTTGGATGAATTATTGACATGAAAGTGAATGTTTTGAGGGTTGTATTGAGTAGATTAGAGTTTACTTATGTTAAGTAATCAAATTCAATTTTTAGGGGAAGAAAGCATTCGTTTGTAGGTGAGTTAGGGTCCGAAAACTTGAAAGAAAAGTCATCTGGGTTTTCTGGGCTGGGGCTGGTCTGCCACCCTAGCAGTGCGCCAAAAACATGGGTCTGTAGGTAGAGGGCTGGCACCTTGCACCACTCAGTGTTCCAGGGTCGCCTACCCCCACCCATTCTCCATAATTTTGCCCTTTTGAGTCCTTCAAAAGGGTACCTTCAAGTCCTATCGATTCTAGTCACTTTAAACTACTTCTAGACACCTAGAAATCACTCCTAACATGATCATAACCTTGAATCCATAACTCAAATTCAACGTAGAGTTAACAGTTATGTCTTAAGAGTTCTTCCAAACATTTTGAGAAAGTCCCTTTGAGTCTTTTGATGAGTCTTCTACTATTTCAAATAACTTGTTTCAAGACTCGAGCAAGTGAGTATAAGAATGAGGGGAATGTTTTCATGAGTCTACATTATCATCACAAGATCCTTCATATCATGAACCATGAATCTTAAGTTTATAATTCATATTCAAGAAAGATTTAAGAGTAGAGTACAAGAAAGTCTTTGACTTCAATTGTTAATCATTTATAATCAAATACGTATTTGAACTAAGTTTTGACCAAGTAAGTATGAGAAAGGGGAATAATTGTATACATGAGTTCCATATTGTTATGTAGTCTCTCAAGTCGAGTCGTTTATGCCCATGAATTTCGTATGAACTCCATAAGTTGAGTATCTTTGAGAGGAATAGTATCTTCAAATTCTACGTCTTGAGTATTGAGTTCCCAACCCTTATGAGATTATATTCCTAATCATGGGGCTATTCCATGTTACCCATGAAGGTTCTTGAGTTGAGTTGTTCATGCCCATAATTCTGCATAAACCTTATGAGTTGAGCAATCTTGAGATGAGAAGTATCTTTGAGCCCTTGAGTTGAGTAGTTCATGCCCATAATTCTGCATGACCTCCCTCCCCATCCCCGATTTGAATATTCTCAAAATGAGTAGTATCATTGAAGTTCTTGAGTTATGAGTTGTTGAGTTCTTCTATGGTTATTGAAAAATTAGAATTGAGTCGTTCACGTCCATAATTCGGCATGAACCCTATTTTAAGAAGTCTTTTGCAAATTATGTTAAAATTTGTTTTAAAGACTTGAGCATTGAGTTTGAGAAGTACTAGAGTCGAGTTCATGTTTCTTTTCAAAAGATTATATGGGAACTAAGTATTCCCAAAGAGTAAATATTTTCACATTTAAACAGGAGAGGAACACTGATTTCGAAAAGAGCTTTTGAGCTAGTTTTTGAGTACTAATTTCAAACCACAGAAAGAGTTATGCTTTTTAAGCATATGAGCTAGTTACATTTTTGGGAGTAGTATTGAGAACCGATATGGGGACGAGTTTAGTTCAAATAATTCAAAGTATCCATAAATTGTGTAGCCAACATGAGTGGAAAAGGGTCATACATTTTAGATGATTTCTTTATGCTTTTAGCATAGACTAGTGGATCCACTTTGTGAGTATGTTCTACAACCCAACAAAGTATAGGACGACCTTTGCAGCGTGCGGCAAGACACTGTATCATCCCATAGCTCATACTGATGGTTGTCGGTTAGAGAAACTCCCACAGAGATGATTTCTATTCTTATATACACATAGTTTAATTTGTATTTTCATATACTAGCAGATTTTATCTTGTATCCTTGCATACAAATTGAGTTACTATTGCATTTTTCAATACATTGAGTTGCTTTCTACTATTTTAAAAGCTTTCCATATATTGGATCTATATTGTTGCTTTATATTGAGTTGTGTATCCAGAGTTGAGTACCTAGAGTCGAGTATCTTATTATTGAGTCGAGCCTTATTTCACTGAGTTGAACGTCTTATCATTTCGTTTAGCCCTATTTTCTCTGAGTTGAATTGAACTATGCTTCTTTGAGTTTAGTTGAGTTGAGTGAGTTAAGAGGAGGTAAGTATGTTTCTATTCCACCAGTTCAAGCTTATGTTTATGCTTTAGAATTCCCCTTATATGCTCGTATATTCCATGTACTGAGCCATTTGGCCTGCATCGTTTCATGATTGAGATACAGGTACTCAGGATCATCAACAGGCACTTCGTTGTACCGCATGCAGTTTGAGTTTAGCTATAGTGAGCCTCCTTGATTACGGAAGGTTCCACTTGTACTTTCAGTTATATCAGTTGTTAGGATGTCGTGGGTCTTGTTCCGACTTCCATCTTTGTGTCTTAGGGGCTTCATAGATGGACAATAGAGTTTCAAAAGTCTGTTCATTTATTTGATAGTTGTTTTAAAGACTTAAGTTACCTATTTTATTGTGAGTTGAATGTATTATTTTTATTTAGTTTTTAAGCTTTGTATGCTTGAGTTAGTCTTCCACCTATAGTCAGCCAGGATGAGGGTTCGTTTGGGGACCATCAATGGTTCTCGAGTGCCAGCCACGTCCATGGTATAGGCTCGGGTCGTGACATGATAGATCCACTAAAAAGCCTTCTTTAGGCAGATAAAAAGTTGTCTGTCTTGTGACCTTAATTCTTTTCCAAATTTATTCTCACACTTAAACATTGACCTTAATAGCTAAGTATAATTTAATAATCAGCCGATACGATCTTATACGTAAATGAGAAATAGTTGGGGTCTTAACTTAGAAATTTATGTAAGTAAAAGGGACCCACAATGAATTGTATAAGGAAAGAAAAATAGTCCTTCCCTTATTTGTATACTCATTTATACAAATCTGATTTTATCTCTTCTCTCTCCATCCTCTATTTCTCTCCTAAAATCACTCATACACATTGATTTTTGAATTTTGAAATCCACTTTCTTCCTCATAATTGTGGCATCTGATTTTATCTCTCCACTCTCCATTCTCTAATTCTATCCTAATATCACTCATACACATTAATTTTGAATTTCGAAATCTAATTTGTTCCTCATAATCATGGCATCACAATTCAAGGTAATCGCCAAAAACATGTTTCGACTTTTTATTTTTGTTTGTATATGATTTATGCTTGTCTTTTTTTTTTTTCTCAAAAATCTTTCCATAGACCTCATATTTTCATATTTTTCAGAAAAAATGGATAAAGGAGCTTGGATTACTAGAGGTATATCATTGTGTGTCAAATTTGTTGATGATCCACCATGATTTTCGTTGGGTCTAACTCAAACATTACTCTAAGATATTGGAAGATATGTTGTTAAATCTTGACTGAATGAAGAAATTAGATTCATTGAAGAGTTTGTATCCAATCACCGAAATGACTCAATTAAGATGCAATAAATTTTGAAATTTTTTCAAGCAAAACATAGAAACAGAAATAATATATATATATATATAAATTAACAGAGTTATACATATACAATACCTTTATAATCAAGACATTTATATAATCAACCACAAATCCATTATTACTCAAACATATTTTCAAATCTAACCAAAGTACTTCCATATATTCATAAAATTCATGAACAAAAAAAAAATTCATTCGTTAGAATTTCAATTATATATAGTAAATATAAATTGCATTCTATTTTGCCATTCAAAAGATGATTTTTTCTCGAAAGAAACACTTATATGGCTTTCAGTAATCAAGAATATAGATCAATAAATTTTTTTTCGTTTAATGAAGCTTCAGTGGTATGAAGAAGAGTTATGGTGTTTGTATCATACTAGAACTCATTTTAGACAAAATATTTTATTAAAAAATGATTAGCTTGAATCATGAGATTCTATAAATTTTGTGTTACTGCAATTAGCATCCATATATATATATATACACTAAAGAAAACAATGAAATATACAAATCTAAGGCTCCATAGCAAACTAAACTATAACCACGGAGCGTAATTAGATAAACTATAGCTATGAAGCGTTAATTCTCTTTGCCTTATATGAACTTGGCAAGAATATAAATTGCTCCTTAATATAAACCTTTCCTTCTATATATAAATAAATAATTTCATCTATTACTTTAATTTTGTGAAATAACGAGTTTAGATATTTAAATGATTGCGTTTAAATTAAAATCACAATTCCATTTTATTTTATATGAACTTTACTTTGTATTTTTTGTTTGATTGAATGTGCAGAAGACATTATATATACTCAATTTTACTTTAACTTAAACTACAATTCTTGGTCACTATAATATTTATCTACAATTCAAGTTTTTGATTGACACTGTTGTTTGTTTCGTCAACTAGAATAATATCGTTGACAAATAGAATTTATATACATGAAACTTTATCCTATATTTTGTACGCAACTTATACATAATTACGGTTTAGGGTAAATAAATACGTAGTAATTATCGAACCCGCAATTACAAAAAATTATTTATTTGTAGTTAATCTCAACTACAAATTCTACTAATATAATAAAAGATAGGAACGATTTCTGAAAAAGTGAAAAGATTACACGGTCTAACATAAAATATTATATTACATAGCTTAGTAATTAGTAATATATATTATGATGCTATTGAAAACCGTCTTTCTATGGCACACTTCACATTTTTATAAATTCTTGTGAATCTACACAATTACTTTGTTGTTATTTGTAATATTTTACATTATATTATTATAACATAAATATTTTCTCTAAAAGACAATCATCTCAAAGATTTATCGAGAAACCTTAATGTAACTGATAAGATCATTGTCATGTAGTTAATATTACGAGTTCAAACCATGGAAATAATCTTTTAACTGATTATAACATATACTTATGATCAGACCCTTTTTGAAATTGGGCATCACATGTTTTAGTGCACCTTTAACTGATTATAATAGATACTTATGAACCAACCCATATCAAACTCGAGCATCATCAGCTTTAGTGAACCGAACTGCCTATATTTTTTATCACAGATCGATCCCAGATCCACTTTCTTTTTTAGAGATGATGAACCCGCAAAACTCAATCACAAAAACAATATTCCAAAATTCAAGATTGTCAGTAATCCTAGAAAACCCTCAATTTCATCATAATCAATTCCAAAGGAAAATATTGATTGTTTCCTGATTGGGGCTGGTATAGTGGGCATTGCAGTAGCTAGATAGCTTAGTGTAAATCATGGTAGACAAGTTTTGGTTTTGGATTCTGTCCCAATTTTTTTGGATCTGGTACAAGTTCTCGTAATAGTGAAGTTATTCATGTTGGCATCTATTACCCTGCTAATTCTCTCAAGGTTCTTTCGTGTTTTCTGTTTTTCTAAGTTCTACTATGAATCTTGTTGTTTTTAGGCATACCCATTTAAGGATTTAGTTAAAAACCGAATCTTGGGGTAGCTTACTGGTTGAGTTTTCCCGTTTTAGCTGATAAAGATTTGTGATTAAATATTACTGAAAGTCTGTTTTTTTATTTTAGGCATGATATGTAAACAGACTTAAACTTGAGATCTGCTAGCTAAGTAATCACTTTAGACAACTCAACTTGTCTCCATTGTGTTAGTTGAACACTAGAACTTATAAAATGATCATCTAGATACCTCAGAAAGTTATGTGTCATGGTAGCATCGGGTGTTCCCGAGATAGAGTGAGGATGAGTTGAAGTACAACATATCCCCCTTGGGAGAAGCCTCTACAAACTTTTTAAGCATCACTTCCTTCAATTCAACCAATGTTGGATCAAGACCTTGCTTGACCTTCACATCAGCCACAAAATACAATCATGAACCATTATGAATTGTAACACCACCCTTGGTAGAGTCAACTAATCGAACACCCAACCAGCCCAATCTATGAACATGTCAAACTAAGTCTTTCTTATTATCTTCAATGTGAGCAACATTACCCATCGATAATCTACTAAGAGAATTTGCCTTACCGGGGTGATAGAGAAGCAATCAAAGAGAATCCTTCAACAAATCTTCTATAGAAACCGGCTAGACCGAAGAAACTCCTAATATCCGAAAGGTTTAGAGG